>NW_020439076.1:1498618-1516195 GCF_000699045.2 Agrilus planipennis
CGAGAAGGTGAAATTAAGCGAGTACATTTTATTTTTTAATTGATAATATATTGAATCAATAATTTCTACAAGATTACTTTGATTTTTTGCACCAAAGAAACTATAAAAAATATTATATCGCCTTGTGATATCTAAATTATGTATTAAGTATTGTAAGTATTCATTAATTTACAACTACTTACAATCAATTACATACTCCGCTTTCTTACGCGTTGTCAAAGGTGATTTATTTGCATTTTTAATATCGTTAAGGTTCACTGCCTCTGAAAGTGTTACACATTGCCTTATACAGACACCATTTAAGTAACTGAAGTTTTTAAATCATCTCGGACTTTTCCAATATGGTGTAAATGTTGACATTTCAAGTTCAGCGAAAGTGATTTACCTTAAAAGCCTGCACACCTTTACCGTTTTGTAATTTTTTTAGCGAACAACTTTCCCGTCTTAGGTGCAAATATGAAGAACAATCGGAAGTTGAAAGTCCCAATACATAGTAATAAATAATGTTTAGTATGTAGTTTCAGTAGCCATGTTGAAATTTGAGTAAAAATAGCTTTTCTTTTATTTAGAAAAGTGGTTGCTTCTTGGTTAGTATTTTATTAGTTAGCTAGCCACTTTCACGTTTTTGGTTGGCAGGAAATTTAATAAATAATTAACATGGACAATAGTTAATCTTTAATGAACTTGTAAAAATATTGTATATACAAAATGTACTTTAATATTTAAGCAAATTACTTTCTACAGACTAATCAACAATACTTTTACAGGAATTTTTTGGTAACTAACAGCTATCATTCGGCACACACATCACACTCGTTGTATTACTTACAAAATCAGTCAATTAATATAATAATTAAAGACTCTTACTTATTTTAAATTAGGTACATGAAAAGTAAACTACACATAACGCAGTAGCAATTGAGCGATATGTAAATACGAGAGGAAAAAATCATAAATTTAAACAAGCGTCATAATTTTCCTCGCGTAATTACTTTGTAGGAAACTATTTTCGTCTTAATTTTGATTGATTACTACTAGGAAATTGAATTGTGGTTGATTCTGTTTCTGACGCAGATACTTTGGTATCATTGTTAATTGATTGAGATGTATTTCCTACAGGAAACTTGGTAAAAATTTCTTTCTTTTCCGAAGCTTCCTCCTTCGAATCAGATCGATCCCATCCATGATGCTGTTCTTCTTCAGAATGCTCAGGAGGGTGATGGTCAGGATACGGGAACCATTCATTTATTATGACCGGTCTCCATATTTGTTTCCAGGCTGGAACCCATATGTCCTTCCATCCTGGTACCCATATTTGTTTCCAAGCTTCCTTCCATTCGAGTTTTTTATCTTCCACCCATATTTGCTTTTGTTCCGTTCTCCATATTTGTTTCCAAGCTTCTTTCCATTCTAGTTTCTTGTCAGCTACCCATATTTGTTTTTGTTCCGTTCTCCATATTTGTTTCCAGGCTTCTTTCCAAACGAGTTTTTTGTCTTCCACCCAAATTTGTTTCTTTGCTGGTTTCCAGATCTGTTTCCACGCTTCTTTCCATTCCATTTTCTTATCTTTAACCCACACCTGTTTTTTAGCAGGTTTCCAATATTTCTTCCAAATTGGTTTCCAAATCAATTTCTTTTTCCAAATGTCTTTGGCTATATATTCAGCACCTTCTTCATCTGCGCCGAGATGTTTATGACCCGGGACCTTTTCTTTAACCCAGATCGGTATGTAATTCTTTTTCCATGCCGGCACTTGAATTTCTTTCCAAGCAGGCACGTCTATTTCCACCCATACGGGTTTCCAGATTTTCTTCCATGCAGGAACTTTTATTTCTTTCCACGCTGGGATTTTCGTGGGTACCCAAACTGGCTTCCAAATTTTTTTCCAGTCGGGAACCTTAATGTCCTTCCATGCTGGTACTTTTATTTCTTTCCATACCGGTTTCCAAATTTTCTTCCAATCGGGAACTTTTATTTCTTTCCACGCTGGTTTCTTGGTTGGTACCCATATTGGTTTCCAGTATTTTTTCCACTTCGGTATCCATATTTGCTTTTTAGACTGTTTCCAGATCTTTTTCCAGCCTTTCTTCCAAATCATTTTCTTTTTCCAATAACCATTTGTGTGATCGTGTGCGTCGTGATGTTCTGTTTCTTCTTCGACATGTTCATCGACCCCATGGCCATGATCACCATGATGATCTTCTCCGGAAAGGTCATGATGTTCTGGGTGATGATCATCTCCAAACCCTCCGAGATTGTTGTAGCTATTATCTGATAACGATCCTAAATCTTGATGATCGGAGTAGTCGTAATCACCCTTTTTGTCAGCATGACTGTGAGTGAAAAGAATACAAAATACATTTAGGTTTTTAGTACCTAATATTATTAGAAATTAAATTTTCACGTACCTTTCTTCCTGTCGCTTTGTTCTGTTCACCTGAATATCGTCCCCTAGCGGTTTGTTGGTAACGATGCCAACCTGCAATAGGACTGTTGCTACGACCTTAAAGAACAAAAAATTTACTTTTTTAATTTATACAAGCATAAAAATCAAGTTTTCACATATTCTAAAAGGCTCTCAAAAATAAAATATTTTAATACGACTTTGTTTTAAACGGCTCGAAAATTTCCAACAGTTAAAAGTAATTGACGATCATTCAGATGGATTAATAAAGAATTGTTTTGATTTCTATTCAAATTTTGGAGTCGCATTCTTTCATGTTTGTACTGGAAAATCCTTTATGTAACGTAATATCCACTTTACATACACAACTAATTTAATTACTATCACATAATATCACAAACTCCATCAAACTTTCACAGCTTTTCGTCAAAATCACAAAAAAGTGCACTAACCGCTATGTGCCATAGTTTGGTCATCTTGGGGGGGGGGCACCGGGTGCTCGGATGTCGGTGTCGACTGTTGAAAAAGTGACTTCATTGAGTCCTCAAGTGTACGAAATATATAGGTTTGGATGGCGTGTTCTGGGGGAGCATTAGTTTGGAATGGGTACTTTCCCCCTCAGATCTACGATGATGCAAGGCCAAGTCCAAGGCTGGGATATCCATCTCCGAGAAGGTGAAATTAAGCGTGGGGCTGGACGCAGACGATTACTGGTGTAATTGCGTGACCTGGCGGTCATAAACATGCTTAGTGGATTGCTAAAGTAAGCGTGATATTACTGATCGAAAGCGAAAGTCTTAAAATCTTTACGTGCTATGCATAACGCTAATAGATCTTAATCAGGTACCTATTTATTTAACACTGTGATTAGCAATCTGTATTAATTGATAATTATGAGAGTATACTCATTAGATAGGACGTGAGTCGCGTGTCGAGTGCCTTATGGGTTAAAGAGAAACTTTTTTAGATAAGGTACTCGATGAAATATATGCAGTTTACTATATTATGCTTTTTTTTTAATCATTATACTTCACTGCATTTCCGGTTCAATCAGGAAATACTAAATGTTTACCAAAAACATTTAAACATTTATCTGAAAAGTAGAATGTCACAACTTAAGAAAATTTACTTAGCAACCAATTACTTAACATGCGAGGAGAAAAATGGTAAATACAATTTTTTGAAAAATACTGCGCAAGTGACAATTAGACTACATGTTTAATATTTAGTATTGGAATAAAAATCGGAATCTTCAGATACAAAAAAAGTTACCATTTTTTATGTATGTCTTCTCTTTTGAATCATTAATAACACTGGCTTCATTCTATTTACCCTATAATATTTATAAATTTCTCAGTCTGTATTAATTTATTTTAGGTATTTTGGCTTTTAAAATCTCAAGGTAAAGGAGAATTTCATTCTAATGCTTTCAACTTCTACAAAAAAAAATAGAAAAGTAAACTAACAATTATGGAGAAGTATTTACAATATTGCGTGACATAAACTATAAAAATAAAAATGAAAGTATAACTTAAATTATTCATTTTTGATGGTTAGATTAGTTATTCGGTACATTTAACCTGATAGAGTACATCTAAAGGCTAATAATAAAATTTATTGTCATGCAAACTGACTTTGATAAATAATTCAATAGCCTATTACGTTCAATATGCAAACATATAAATAATTTACAGAATTTAATTATCATTTTAATTCAACTATTAAAGAAAGCGAAGATAGCTACTGTTTATTCTTATTTGCAATTAACAATTGCTTTTTATAATAAAACAGCTATTGTAAGAGAGACCGGGGAAAAACGAGGTTCGGGTCAAGATAGAGCTATTCGGACAAACTTAAGTCGCCCTACATCGGTCAGTTAGAAGGGAACGTGTCTCTATTTTTTGCTACACTGAGAAAAAATTGATTTTGTTCATATTTTTACGAAGATTTGTGACAAATGTTGACGTGTTATCAGAACGGAATACTCAATCTGGATAGAAAATATTAAGAAGCCCAAGAAATAAAGTGCGCTTGAAAAACACTTGGATGAGCCATTCCCATCAGTTCTTAATTCTGTTGGGCAGGCAAGTCCTTCGAACTACTTCGGAGAATAGAGCGGAAGGTCTTCTTCAGCTTCCTTTTAGGAATCATGAGAATGTGTGGGTGGCGGTTGGGGTGAGAAAGATGAGAACTGAAAGACCATCTGTGAAATAAAATTATCATTACTATTACCCTAACACAGTGGTTTCCAACCTTTTTGTACCTGCGTCCCCCTTTAAAAAAAATTGTTGCGTCCCCTTTATTTTTCTAACAATCTAATTTCATAAATACTCAACTGATGTTATAATTTATTTAATGGGTTACAAAATAATATAGGATATTATGTAAAAATGTACATAAAATGGATGGATGTTTTAGCATTTGTACCCGAGAAATTCGCGGCGAGGATTGTGGATTAAGTATACCTATTTTGCTGATTCATTTTTTTGACACCTATTCGACTTTTTGGTTTGTATTCGAAAATGATATTTTGGAAACAGCTGCATGCCCCCTTTGTAACAGTCCCGCGCTCTCCTAGGGGGGCGCGCCCCACAGGTGGGAAACCACTGGAATAAGGACTTGTTTAAAATTGTGGTTAATCTTTTCCCTGAATATGTAGAATACATACTATTTATGATGGAATATTTTGAAAATCAGTCACTTCTTCTAATTTTTCGTCTCCTATCGTTATATTCGCTCTTTCTCTAGTTTTTATTCCCTTGCAAACCAGTGACTGATTTTACGTATGTAGGAAGTCAGATAAGTCAGAAAGGAAGCAGTAGTAGGGATATAAAGCAGAGGATAGCACAGGGTCCAGTCGCCTTCAATAAAAAGAAGTCACTTCGATGCTCGCGAACGGTTAATTTAGAAATTCGAAAAGATTGTTAAAGGTGTATGTGTGGAGCGCGTCGTTGTACGGGTGCGAAACATGGACAGTGGGCGCGGCGGAAAAGAAAAGGTTAGAAGCATTCGAAATGTGGTGTTACAGCCGTACGATGGGGATACCGTGGATAGAGAAGGTTAGAAATGAAGAGGTATTAGAAAGAATAGGAGAACAGAAGACTCTATGGAAGTCAATATGAAATAGGCGAGATAGATTGGTAGGACACCTTCTCAGGAGTTAGGAGGAGTAGAGGTAGACCTAGATTAGATTACTGTTCACAAATAGTTAAGGATGTGGGATGTTCTAGTTTTAAGGAAATGCGAAGATTAGCTCAAGATAGGAAAGAGTTGAAGTGCGTGCCCAACCAGTCTTAGGACTGACGACATGATGATGATGATTTTGATAATCAACTTGCTCAATATTCTATAAAAAAACAAGAAAGTCGACCTTAGTCCGCACAAAAAATCATCACCAAGATTCATATTAACAATATATGTCACTAAAAGACGATAGGTACCAATTTTGACACCTATATCTCCACACTTATCTTCCTTTTATATCACATCTCCTAACTCTTAACCTACGTATAAGTTCTCTAAATATTATTTCCACCTATTTGCCTACTCTACTTCTCTAAAATTCCTTCTAATTATATTATAAGCCTCGTCCGTTTTACCTGCTACAAACTTCTGTTCTACTTCTTTACACCTCATATCAATCTACTGTTCGCAATTAGCTACCTTACACTTCCTAATTATTTCCCACTGTATCTCCTATCTTTTTTCGCCTTCGTCGTCTGACCTATTCTTGTATTTCTGCCTATTTTCTATTAGTCCTAAAATCTGGTTAGTTTTACCACGGGTTTCCTACTTTCGTTTTGTTTAAGACCTAATATATTTATAGCTGCAGAATCCAGGCACGTTTTAATGAAGTTAAACTCTGTCTCTACGTCCCTGTCATTCATTTTTCCCGCCTCCTTTAGTATTTCGTCTAACCTAACCTAACCTATCACGCGTTTGGTTGCATTTTACTTTTTCAAGTCAAGACGTCTCCTCCGTTCTATCTTCTTCGTAATTTTAAATTTAAGATTGGTCTTCACAGCTGGATAACTCCTACAGTCCTTCGCTTGATTTTTAAATATTTTCCTTACAAGAATATAATCTAACTAATATCTCTCTAAATCACCTGGCATATCTTCCACGTATAGCGCCTCCTAGCGTGATGTTCAATCAAATAAAGTATTCGCGACGCGATATTTACCGCTAANTATTTTGAGGAGCTTGACGAATCAGTCTATAGAGATGGCATTAATAGACTGGAACACCGCTATGAGAAATGTATCAGCCTTGGAGGAGATTATGTTGAGAAATAAAAAAAAAAAATTTTTAAAAACCTTGTTTTTCTTGGTCAGGCCGGAAACTTATCAATCCACCCTCGTATAATAGGAACTGGTGAATGCAAAAATGCACACTTTAAACAAGAAAAATCTTGCAGCTAAAAGGACAATTTTTTGAAAAGAAATTTACAGAAATCCTCCATTACTTTGTATTTGTCTTTAATTACATGAATGTTTCAATCGTCTTTTGACAGTCTTAAATATTATTTAAAGTTATTTCTCAACCCTCTAATGGCACATCACAAAGCGTTTATTTCTCAATCCTCGGTAGTTAGAGTTAGTTGCCATGTTGTACTAAAAGCTTGGTTATACATTGTTTATCAGTTTTACCGTCTCTTCAGTGATTATTATTTAATTTCTCCCTTTTTATCAAACCTTTTTCGTTGTTTACTTAAGCCACTCGCGATTTCTCATCAACATGTTAATTCTTCTAGGTTTATTTGGAATACGAACACTAGCTGGGGGGTGTAATTTAGGTTCTCTATAAGGCATTAGTACTAGATCAGGAATGAAACCTAAATTATTTAGAAGACGCGAATAATATGGGTTTGCGGATATAAGCAAACCTTCTCGTGCATTAACAGTACCATATCATGGTATATAAACTCTATCTGGAGAGTGTGACCATGAACAACCAAATAGTCATTAAAATATCAAAAGCAATCAATTTCAAAATACTTCAACCTCAAATCATTAAAAAACATTGTGAATACCAATGAGTTGTTTTAAAATCGTAAGATAAACTCAATAAGATCCGAATTTGTTTAAGGACGAATGAAACCTTATGTCATTTCTTTTCTCTACTGCACTAAATTTGAAAATTACGTTGGAAGAGAAAACCTTAAATGACTTTAAAAGAAAATTCCGTAATAAAAACTAGGTCAAAGTTCCGATATCAGTTTCTCACACAGAACTTAAGCCAGTGGTTTCCAACCTTTTTGTACCTGCGTCCCCCTTTAAAAAAAATTGTTGCGTCCCCTTTATTTTTCTAACAATCTAATTTCATAAATACTCAACTGATGTTATAATTTATTTAATGGGTTACAAAATAATATACATACAATATTATGTAAAAATATACATAAAATGGATGGATGTTTTAGCATTTGTAACCGAAAAATTCGCGGCGAGGATTGTGGATTACGTATACCTATTTTGCTGATTCATTTTTTTGACACCTATTCGACTTTTTTGGTTTGTATTCGAAAATAATATTTTGGAAACAGCTGCATGCCCCCCTTGTAACAGTCTCGCGCCCCACGGGTTGGAAACCACTGTCCTAACATTTGCCCAAGTGATCCAAGGAAATTTGGAATCGAACTAGTGTCCTCTCCAATGTTAAGCAATGATCTAAACCTTTAGGCAATGCTACTGGGTACTGCGCTTGTATTTACTGTGCGAACTTATTCGTAGTCGACCAAACCATGGGTATTTTGCTATGTTGTAACATGTGCCATGATTGGACCCATAATATAATTCCTGATGAGCACGACAATTTTGCTCATACTTTTGAACGTTGCCCGTCTGATTAAAATATATGCTGTTTTTAATCCGTGTCAATTCCCATTTTGTCCCATGGTCGGGATAAGGTCAGTTCCTAAATGTTTTGTTCCTCATTATGAGAAAATTGAGTGATTTATCGTATAGAATGTTTTGAATATCTAAATTGATGTATAATGTTGCTATCTAAGTAAAAGTTATTCTATTAATCAATTTATTTTTTTTATATTATGATTCCTTTCTTAAGTATCCCATTTTTCCCCGGTCTCCCCATATTTGGTATGAGAAAAGTAATTTTAAAGAATTTGAATCCCTGATATGGAATTAGTTTTGATTTGATGGCATGTAGCATATTAAAAAACAGGAATTTTATGTTTCATTATGAAGCGTGCCTGTTCATTGACGGTTTTTGTTTAATGAACTGTTCAATATAAACGATCGATATTGAAAATAGAAAGTGAACCACTTCCTCAAGATTTAGTCAACGTGTTTTATCTCATGTTAACGTTTTGTGGTTTGTTGGGTCGATCAGAAGAATAGGCAATGTAAAAAGTCGAAAAAGGATCTAATGACATTGAACTTAAGTAAAAGTAAAATTAATTTTAAGCGAAATTCGATTAAGATTTCCAGAATTAATAATTTATTGCACAAAAACGCAATAATTGGTTTTGTGACATGAATTTCTAGAAGATGCGTCAAAATGATTACCTTTTGTAATATTTCAGTTACCCGTTACTGTCCAATTTTAAAATAAGACCTATTGTTATTTACAAATAAATTCAAAGAAACAATTTTTAAAGAGATTTATGAATAAGGCAACCAAAAAAAAGCTAAAAATTTTCTGTGAAGTGTACGGAACTTTCTCTGTTAATGTCACTTTCTTTATGGCACTATTGTTGTAAATAATACAAGTATCCATAATAACTTTAAAGCAGACGAGATTTACGAGGTTAGTTGGCGAAATTAACCGTTTTATTAGCTATAATGTAACTAGATCGTTAAAGTATGGGTTTGATCAAATAAGTGGTTTAATATTGACTAATTATTTTAAATTAAAGCGTAAATAATAAGCAATAAACTTGAAGCGATCAATAAACTTCGATAGCCTTACGAATTTCGTACAGCATACATAATTATTCATGGACATAATTTAATATTATGGTCATTATTAAGTAGTCATATTATTGTACAGAAAATATTTGGTGATGGTAACGAAAATGTATATAGAGACGGAGTATAAGAGTCTCCAGTCTCCAAAGGAGGATAGTTTGTGCCCATATAATGGCGCCTGTATTTCACTGGTTGCGCTTCTACGTTTGGTGATCGCCAATAGGATTTAGGCACCAGCTACCCCACCACTTGTACCACCTGGTATGCGGTAGACAAGTAAAATTTGTTGGAGACTTTAACGATGAGTAAGGAAAGAAACCCAAATTATACGAGCTTTTGTTTATAATAACAAAGCCAAAAAAAGGAAGAGTATAATGTTCCTTGATTGTCTTTTTCAGAAATATTTAAGACATTTAATAGCAACCAAAAAAATTCGAAAAAGGTTGTTAAAGATGTATGTTTGGAGCGCGGCGTTGTATGGGTGCGAAACATAAACGGAGCGCGGTGGAAAAGAAAGGTTAGAAGCGTTCGACATGTGGTGTTATAGGCAAATGATGAGAATACCGTGGATAGAGAGGGTTAGAATGAAAAGGTATCAGATAGAATACGAGAACAGAGGACTCTATGGAAGTCAATAAAAAATAAGCGAGTAGGACACCTTCTCAGACATGAAGGTCTAGTCAGAGACATATTAAAGGTAGAAACAGGAGTTAAGAAGAGTAGAGGTAGACCTAGATTAGATGACTGTTCGCAAATAGTTAAGGATGTGGGATGTTCCAGTTTTAGGGAAATGTAAAGATTAGCTTAGGAGTTATCAGTTTCAATTATCAGCTTTGTAGGTGCTTTTTTTAAACTAATTATAGGCTTACGTATCTGTTTATCTTATAAATTACTAACTTTGAACCTTATGAAGGAAGATTCTGTTAAAGAAAAGAGAAAACGAAGTTACACGTATAAAACATTGACTTAATGTTAAGGTAAAGAAATTTATTTGCTTTCTGTTTTTCTCAATATTTTATACATTTTTACAAACGAGTGTTAGAGAAGAAACTGCATCGAAAATGTAAACGTAAATTTATTTTACGTTATCCATTTACCTATTTAAATTTATTCGGAGCGCCTGATTGCAAGTTGAATAACCTCGAACTAGTTATGTTGCAATGCATAATGTTTATAACACAGCATCGTAATGAACAAATAACATTATCCTGTACAATACTACTGCAGCATTTATACTTTTAACACATCAAAGTTCATGCGTCAAGTTTATCTGTCCAATGTCTACGTAGAAGACAGTAAAGTTCTAGAAACTTTTAATAGAAAGTAACTTCGCGGAAACGGGCGACTGTTCATGAAATCAGTTATTTAAACATAAAATTAGTCTTACATCTTACAAATATTACATTGGTTTATCCAAATAACTTATATCTACCTAATACCGAAATGGATAAGTTTATAAAATTTGTTGACATCTTTCTTTAGTACTTTATTTTATATTAATGTAGGGTTTCGCATCCTGGTGCGTTTTTATTAACTAGCTACTATTATTTGGATTTGGGTTTGTTCAGACCCCTGGAACTACGGATAATTACATAGGTTTTCCCTTTTTATTACCGATTCTGCTTATGCTCCAAAATAATCTTCATATTACAAGGAGAGTATCCTTTAAGCGTCTCGGGCAGTAGCATTTTCCATTTCTTAATGTGACAATAAGAAAAGGTTACAGGAGGTATGGAAAACATTTTCCACTTCCTCGTTACAAAAACGACAGAAAGAACTGGTTATTAATTCCAGTTGTCTCCTGTGGTATCGGAGTTCTGCGTGGTCTGTAGGGATTTTCATAAGAATGTCTTTAATAGTATTGGAAAAATGGAATAAGATTCAGAACTCAGCACGGAATCCAGAGTTTGAGTATATCTGAGGATTCATGTCCTTCATGAGACAAAACCGCTTAGATCCGCAGATGTTGTAATAACAGACAATTATATTTTGGACACTATCTAAATTTAAACCACACAAATTATATGCCTGGTTGTCCGGTATACCTTGTTTCTAAAGTGTTTTCTTGGTCATTTCCTCTTTGAAGGCCAACGACGGCCTTTGTCAAGTGACTCCTTCGGCATTGTAACTTATGATCTTTGATGATTATAATCTCAAAACAGAATATATTAGAAGCTGGAGTAGGAATAAATAGGAGCAGAGGAAGAACTAGATTAGATTGCTGTTTGAAAATAGAATGGGGATATGAGAGCGAAAGAGTGAATATAAAGATAGGAGACGAAAAATTAGAACAAGTGGTTGATTTTCAGTATCTAGGAAGTCAGATAACTCAATATGGAAGGAGCAGTAAAGATATAAATAAAACAGAGGATAATGCAGGGTCGACTCGCCTTCAATAAAAAGAAGATTATTAAAGGCGTGCGTCTGAAGCGTGACCCTGTACGGGTGCGAAACATTGGCGGTGGGCGCGGTGGAAAAGAAAAGTTTAGAAGCATTCGAAAAGTGGTGTTACGGGCGAATGATAAGAATTCTCTGGATAGAGAAGGTTAGAAATGAATAGGTATCAGATAGAATAGGATAACAGAAGACTGGATGGAAGTCAACAAGAAATATGTGAAATAGGTTGGTAGGACACCTTCTCATGTCAGAGACATATTAGAAGCAGAAACAGGAGTTAAGAGAAGTAAAATTAAACCTATATTTCATTACTGTTCACAAATATTTGAGGATGTGGGATGTTCTAATTTTAAGGAAACGCGAAGATTAGCTATGGATAGAAAAGAGTGGAGGTGCTTGTCCAACCAGTGTTAGGACTGATGACCTAATGATGAAGAGATACTCTAGTTGTAAGGAAATGCGAAGATTGGGTAGGAATGAGTTGAAGTGTGTGTCCAATCAACTTTGAATAACCTATACTTATTGAAATTCATTCATATATAATTATATTTTATCTACAGAGGAATACATGACAATCGGAATTGCAAAATAGAAAAACAAAGACGTGGTTAACCCGACAACGGCAGAAATTGATGAACATTGACAATCGACGTTGCAAATAAAAATATAGAAAGTAGAGATATACATAATATAAAAGCAGAATATTAATCGTTCAAAGTGGCACAATTTCACCGCAGCCAATAAGCCCCTTTGCTATGTCATGCATTCTCGTTAGGACCTCGTGGTAGGTGTATATTATAAGACAGTCAAAAAGAAAGTTATTAGTACGTATACACTTTAAGTGAGTTATGCAAAACAAACAACGGTTACGACATGTTACTATAATGAAAAGTTATGAAATTATGAAATAATTTCCGAGACCAATTATATAGTGGGTTGAACCGTAGAAATCCTTCCTCACAATAGTACCGTTTGTTACATATTGAGTGTTCTTTATTTTTAAGAAATTTCACGTATTATAATTTTGGAAATAATATTGAAACAAATATAAATGAAAATATTCAAAAAAATAATATTGATATGCAAGAGAAGAAAAAATAGGTGGAGGGCTAACGTAAAAATAAGGGATTTAAGATAATTAAGGATGTAAAGAGGGGTAGAGATATAAAACAAAGAATTACACAGCCTTTAGCTTGTGATAGGTGTATGTTTGAAGCACGACTCCGTATGGGTGCGAAAAGTGAACGGTGGATTAGGCGTAAAACAAAAAGTTAGAAGCGTTTAAAATGTGGTGTTCATAAGCTAGTTAAACATTATAAGTACCTACCTATACCATAATATCGCATCATAAATTTAGAGACGAAATTTGTTTCTGAATGGTACTTTAGATTAAACACCCTGTATAATCATAGACGTATAGCAATATCTACCAGTCGAAGAAAGCGCGAAAGTTGGTATCTGTAAGCTATTGCTCCGGTTAAAATTTTCTTGGAGAAAGTTTGAAGAGTATTGGTTATAGGAAATTAAAAAAGATAAATAATTTGTAAATCTAAAATAAAATGTTATTTTTAGATTTGAATGAATAATTAACTGTTACAATACAAATACAAAACCTTTTCGCATTTCTTTCTTTAAAAACAATTTTATCTCTTACCATGTTATAAGCTAATAGTCATATTTTTGTATATTTTTATATATTACGTTTTTGTTTTGCAATAATATTTAGTATGAATGTATGGACATATGTACTTGTTAACATAATCTTCCTTGCATGATACTATTAGTTATTCTTTTTAGACNTTACTTATTTTAAATTAGGTACATGAAAAGTAAACTACACATAACGCAGTAGCAATTGAGCGATATGTAAATACGAGAGGAAAAAATCATAAATTTAAACAAGCGTCATAATTTTCCTCGCGTAATTACTTTGTAGGAAACTATTTTCGTCTTAATTTTGATTGATTACTACTAGGAAATTGAATTGTGGTTGATTCTGTTTCTGACGCAGATACTTTGGTATCATTGTTAATTGATTGAGATGTATTTCCTACAGGAAACTTGGTAAAAATTTCTTTCTTTTCCGAAGCTTCCTCCTTCGAATCAGATCGATCCCATCCATGATGCTGTTCTTCTTCAGAATGCTCAGGAGGGTGATGGTCAGGATACGGGAACCATTCATTTATTATGACCGGTCTCCATATTTGTTTCCAGGCTGGAACCCATATGTCCTTCCATCCTGGTACCCATATTTGTTTCCAAGCTTCCTTCCATTCGAGTTTTTTATCTTCCACCCATATTTGCTTTTGTTCCGTTCTCCATATTTGTTTCCAAGCTTCTTTCCATTCTAGTTTCTTGTCAGCTACCCATATTTGTTTTTGTTCCGTTCTCCATATTTGTTTCCAGGCTTCTTTCCAAACGAGTTTTTTGTCTTCCACCCAAATTTGTTTCTTTGCTGGTTTCCAGATCTGTTTCCACGCTTCTTTCCATTCCATTTTCTTATCTTTAACCCACACCTGTTTTTTAGCAGGTTTCCAATATTTCTTCCAAATTGGTTTCCAAATCAATTTCTTTTTCCAAATGTCTTTGGCTATATATTCAGCACCTTCTTCATCTGCGCCGAGATGTTTATGACCCGGGACCTTTTCTTTAACCCAGATCGGTATGTAATTCTTTTTCCATGCCGGCACTTGAATTTCTTTCCAAGCAGGCACGTCTATTTCCACCCATACGGGTTTCCAGATTTTCTTCCATGCAGGAACTTTTATTTCTTTCCACGCTGGGATTTTCGTGGGTACCCAAACTGGCTTCCAAATTTTTTTCCAGTCGGGAACCTTAATGTCCTTCCATGCTGGTACTTTTATTTCTTTCCATACCGGTTTCCAAATTTTCTTCCAATCGGGAACTTTTATTTCTTTCCACGCTGGTTTCTTGGTTGGTACCCATATTGGTTTCCAGTATTTTTTCCACTTCGGTATCCATATTTGCTTTTTAGACTGTTTCCAGATCTTTTTCCAGCCTTTCTTCCAAATCATTTTCTTTTTCCAATAACCATTTGTGTGATCGTGTGCGTCGTGATGTTCTGTTTCTTCTTCGACATGTTCATCGACCCCATGGCCATGATCACCATGATGATCTTCTCCGGAAAGGTCATGATGTTCTGGGTGATGATCATCTCCAAACCCTCCGAGATTGTTGTAGCTATTATCTGATAACGATCCTAAATCTTGATGATCGGAGTAGTCGTAATCACCCTTTTTGTCAGCATGACTGTGAGTGAAAAGAATACAAAATACATTTAGGTTTTTAGTACCTAATATTATTAGAAATTAAATTTTCACGTACCTTTCTTCCTGTCGCTTTGTTCTGTTCACCTGAATATCGTCCCCTAGCGGTTTGTTGGTAACGATGCCAACCTGCAATAGGACTGTTGCTACGACCTTAAAGAACAAAAAATTTACTTTTTTAATTTATACAAGCATAAAAATCAAGTTTTCACATATTCTAAAAGGCTCTCAAAAATAAAATATTTTAATACGACTTTGTTTTAAACGGCTCGAAAATTTCCAACAGTTAAAAGTAATTGACGATCATTCAGATGGATTAATAAAGAATTGTTTTGATTTCTATTCAAATTTTGGAGTCGCATTCTTTCATGTTTGTACTGGAAAATCCTTTATGTAACGTAATATCCACTTTACATACACAACTAATTTAATTACTATCACATAATATCACAAACTCCATCAAACTTTCACAGCTTTTCGTCAAAATCACAAAAAAGTGCACTAACCGCTATGTGCCATAGTTTGGTCATCTTGGGGGGGGGGCACCGGGTGCTCGGATGTCGGTGTCGACTGTTGAAAAAGTGACTTCATTGAGTCCTCAAGTGTACGAAATATATAGGTTTGGATGGCGTGTTCTGGGGGAGCATTAGTTTGGAATGGGTACTTTCCCCCTCAGATCTACGATGATGCAAGGCCAAGTCCAAGGCTGGGATATCCATCTCCGAGAAGGTGAAATTAAGCGTGGGGCTGGACGCAGACGATTACTGGTGTAATTGCGTGACCTGGCGGTCATAAACATGCTTAGTGGATTGCTAAAGTAAGCGTGATATTACTGATCGAAAGCGAAAGTCTTAAAATCTTTACGTGCTATGCATAACGCTAATAGATCTTAATCAGGTACCTATTTATTTAACACTGTGATTAGCAATCTGTATTAATTGATAATTATGAGAGTATACTCATTAGATAGGACGTGAGTCGCGTGTCGAGTGCCTTATGGGTTAAAGAGAAACTTTTTTAGATAAGGTACTCGATGAAATATATGCAGTTTACTATATTATGCTTTTTTTTTAATCATTATACTTCACTGCATTTCCGGTTCAATCAGGAAATACTAAATGTTTACCAAAAACATTTAAACATTTATCTGAAAAGTAGAATGTCACAACTTAAGAAAATTTACTTAGCAACCAATTACTTAACATGCGAGGAGAAAAATGGTAAATACAATTTTTTGAAAAATACTGCGCAAGTGACAATTAGACTACATGTTTAATATTTAGTATTGGAATAAAAATCGGAATCTTCAGATACAAAAAAAGTTACCATTTTTTATGTATGTCTTCTCTTTTGAATCATTAATAACACTGGCTTCATTCTATTTACCCTATAATATTTATAAATTTCTCAGTCTGTATTAATTTATTTTAGGTATTTTGGCTTTTAAAATCTCAAGGTAAAGGAGAATTTCATTCTAATGCTTTCAACTTCTACAAAAAAAAATAGAAAAGTAAACTAACAATTATGGAGAAGTATTTACAATATTGCGTGACATAAACTATAAAAATAAAAATGAAAGTATAACTTAAATTATTCATTTTTGATGGTTAGATTAGTTATTCGGTACATTTAACCTGATAGAGTACATCTAAAGGCTAATAATAAAATTTATTGTCATGCAAACTGACTTTGATAAATAATTCAATAGCCTATTACGTTCAATATGCAAACATATAAATAATTTACAGAATTTAATTATCATTTTAATTCAACTATTAAAGAAAGCGAAGATAGCTACTGTTTATTCTTATTTGCAATTAACAATTGCTTTTTATAATAAAACAGCTATTGTAAGAGAGACCGGGGAAAAACGAGGTTCGGGTCAAGATAGAGCTATTCGGACAAACTTAAGTCGCCCTACATCGGTCAGTTAGAAGGGAACGTGTCTCTATTTTTTGCTACACTGAGAAAAAATTGATTTTGTTCATATTTTTACGAAGATTTGTGACAAATGTTGACGTGTTATCAGAACGGAATACTCAATCTGGATAGAAAATATTAAGAAGCCCAAGAAATAAAGTGCGCTTGAAAAACACTTGGATGAGCCATTCCCATCAGTTCTTAATTCTGTTGGGCAGGCAAGTCCTTCGAACTACTTCGGAGAATAGAGCGGAAGGTCTTCTTCAGCTTCCTTTTAGGAATCATGAGAATGTGTGGGTGGCGGTTGGGGTGAGAAAGATGAGAACTGAAAGACCATCTGTGAAATAAAATTATCATTACTATTACCCTAACACAGTGGTTTCCAACCTTTTTGTACCTGCGTCCCCCTTTAAAAAAAATTGTTGCGCCTCTTAATTTTTCTAACAATCAAATTTCATAAATACTCAACTGATATTATATATGTAATGTAATAATGTAATATTATGTAAAAATATACATAAAATGGATGGATGTTTTAGCATTTGTAACCGAAAAATTCGCGGCGAGGATTGTGGATTACGTATACCTATTTTGCTGATTCATTTTATTGACACCTATTCGACTTTTTTGGTTTGTATTC
>NW_020439076.1:1520109-1534778 GCF_000699045.2 Agrilus planipennis
GTATCACAATATTTACCTAAATAATTAATGATTTTTAGGAAAGCGCAGCAGCGAAGCACCAAGCTGGCCTCGTGTGGTCAGAGAAGTCTTAGTGAGGTCAAAACACTCAATTTGTAGGCTGTGTACCAAAGAAGGGAATTTACAGGAAATAATTTTTACAGCAAACAAACATGGAAAGTAAGTTACAATAGTTCATGTTTTATATTTCCAACAACTGATAATTTCTTATTATAGAACCACATATCATTGTGCAAGATCTAGTAAATGGGGTGATCTGTTACCAATTTCAATACAAAACCCTGAAAATAAGGATTAGTTCTTAAGATTTTTAAAAAAGAGAAGCTTCAGACATGTGCCTATTTTTTTTTTATATAATGTTAAATATACGTTTTTCTCTTTTTGGATTGTATCAATAAAAACCACAAGAAATGTACAATCCTTTAATAAGAAGGAGAAGTTTACATAAAAAATTACTGTTGCATTTGTATAAATATAAAAAAATATGGAAACCCACAACATAACGCATCTTCTTCAAATGAATGTGTCAAAAACTTATTAGGTACATGTTAGTTGAAACAGTCGACGTATTCATCCCGTAATATTTTCTTTGTTATTATGACGTTTAGTACGACTATTCAGATTGAACTGAGGACTATGGGGTTCTGTGAGGCTCTTTGTTGGAGCAGGTTCGATCGGTTTGTAACGCCTTATTGGCTGCGCTTTATATTCCATCACTCTTCGAAGATTAGCGACTTCTTCTTCCTCATGTCGAATTTTTTCTTGTTCCATCTGGAAACAGACTAGAAAATATTGCGATTGTAAAAAAAATCTTTTTATTATAACTTTGCCCTTTCTTTTCTGTCCTGTTAGTGAAATGAAAAACTTTTGCAGTGCTACATTATGTAATAAAATTAATCTATTACTGAATTTTTCATATTTTATAAAAAGTTTTTGGAATGAAACTAATGTCGTTATTATACCCTCTGTCTTTGTGCTTTTATCAGTTCATCCCTATACTTCATCTTTTCCTCAAACATTTGTCTTTCTTTAGCCCTTCGATCGGTGTTCAGTTCAAAACTAGGGATTTCTCTCAAATGTTTCATAGGTTTTTGAGGTTCAAACGGTTTCATTTGGAGTACTTTGGCAGGTCGAGCTTTGAACTGAGGAGCCGGTTGTTCCAACTTCTGAGACGATTTTTCAGCCTTAAAAAAATATTGAAATTATTACAAATAAAATAAAATGCGAACTACTTACATTTACTAAATACTGTTTAGGTGCCAACGCTTCTGACATACGAACTTTCTTTTCATAAATAAACTTGGGCACTGGTTTTGCGTGAAATTCTCTCATTTTCCTTTCTTCTTCCATGATCTGTTAATTCAATGCATTAGGAACATTTGTTTATGGTAAAATTATATTTTCTTATCTATTTTTCACAAAAAAGTAGTTAACCTTTTGAAGAGCCTCGTCTTTCTTTTTTTGTATTAGTCTGTCTCTTTCTTCAAAACTAAAAGGCCTCACTTCAGTACACTTTTTCGCATTTTTATCGGAGCATTCTTCATTTGATTCGACATTAAATTTATTTTCACCTTCCACATGCATGTTTTTGAACGGTTCGTTACCCATTTCTTTCTTTAAAAACAATTTTATCTCTTACCATGTTATAAGCTAATAGTCATATTTTTGTATATTTTTATATATTACGTTTTTGTTTTGCAATAATATTTAGTATGAATGTATGGACATATGTACTTGTTAACATAATCTTCCTTGCATGATACTATTAGTTATTCTTTTTAGACTTCCTATTGGAGTCCACAATATGTATAATAGTTATACCTTTGTGATAATAAACACTTTTTTTTACAAAGGTTACGACTTTTTTTGTTATTTAAGTAGAAATCTTACAGTACGGAAGCGAGCTAATAATAAAGTAAAATTAATAACAAAGTATTAACAAACTTCTCGACATCTTGCTAATTATCAGATTGCTGATTTCTTCTAACTTGCTTACATAAAAGTTTACGAATATCACTTTTCACTTTCTGTTTACAATACATCCTGGACAAATAATATACAATACAATTAATAGTTTAGCCAACACTTTGAACTAATAAAATATATTAAAAGTAATATAGCAAAGTTTAATAAATAATTATACTACAAAAAGTAATTTTTAGAACAATCGTTTAACGTAGTTTTGATAGAAAATAACTAAATTAACAACTTAGAATAAAAGTACTTTCAAATTTAAAGGTTGTTATTTAAGAATTTAGAATTTATCCGGGGAAGTCCATTCTGGAGATCAATTTTTCTGCTTATTTTGTAGTATGGAGGATTAAAAATATTAATTAAACAATTTGGTTACTTTAAAAGAAGCACTGAAACAAAGACAATCTTTAAAAAAGGTCGAAAACAAAAATTAAGGGGAAAATTTAAGTTTATTAAAGAGCGCGTTTTTGAAAAATTACATAAAAGAATGTTGCACCATCTATCGAAAAGTGATAAAAGTAGAACTGCATATAATTCATAGATCTAAATCTAAACCTAAAACAATCGACAGGGACGACTTTACTTTATACCAGTGATTTATATAACAAAAAATATATGTAAATTAAAAAATGAATGCATTCAGCTACTTCAACTAAATAAAAAAAAGAAAAACAACATTAAATACATACTTATATATCTTTTCATTTAAATCAAGCAGGAACAGGAAATAAAAATATGTATGCCATTAAAATAATGTAAACTGTTTTACGGAAAAGTAGAACCACATTAATATAAGAAAAAAAATATAGTCAGTAACATTTCTAACACATTACTAACTTTACAATTGATTCTCTATATAAATTTCTTGAATATTAGTTTGTTACCTTTTTTGATAGTTTCTTTTTTGTATTTAAGAGATTCGATACCTTAAGAATCGAAACTGATTTGTTGATAGTTATTCTTGATCAAAAATAAATTTTAGTTGATAACTATGATAATTGTTTTAATTTTGATTAAAAAATAGATATTTATTGATTAATAATTTGCCTCAATACGTCTCTGTTATATCCAAACATGTCATTTTTGTAGTTCCACGTCTGCACGAATTTTACCTTGATAGTTTTGCTACGTCATTTGTCTCGTCTTATGGAACCTTTCTTATGCTAGAGAAAGATGGTGCTAACAAATCCAACAGAACAAGACATATTTCAGTTTAAATGATGTGCTTTGTTTCATTCTAACTTAAATATTGAGTGTTACAGTAGTAAAGGAGAGAAAATTAACGTGACATATTTTGTGAATGAAAAAATTGGATTTTGAGTTGAGCATAGGCAAGTTTACTGATGGTTGCTGTGAAAATATTTTTAACAATAAGTATTTATATCATCGCCTAATGTAAAAAAAGTTGCCTTTTCGTGAAATTGTTGACGTTTCCAAGTGTTGATTATGATTAGTTTGTGTGCAGATGCAATTGTGAATGTGAAATTTAGTGATTTATTGGTTAAAATCTGCTAATATAAAAGGAAAGCAATGGATGAAATTCTCTGATTAAAAAGGAAATAAACGTAAGTTGAAATAATCAATTGCCTGCATACATTTCTTTTTTACAACATCCCTATAAGTTTGAATGTAAGGTAAAATTTAAAATGATTTTCAATAACAATTTTGTACCAACATATGTGAATGTATTACATCCATAAATTATAATTAATAATGTTGTAGTAAGTAGTAGTAGGATTTTATTGGATTATCGTTATTGATTTACCTAGGTAGCAGTATGTTTGAAAGAATATTCATTATTTTCTGCTTAACCTCAAAACATGATTGAATGATATATAGTGGCTACTTAATAATTCTTCCTTGATAAATTCACGTATTTAACCAAGATTAACAATCTTAATAATATACAGTTTCAATTGCTACAGAGAAGAAATGTCTTGGATAAAGAAAAGGGGACCAAATGTCCCTAATCAGTCAGCTGTTCCATCAGTTCCAATGTATAATCCTAATCAACATTCCAGTGCACAGGTAATCATTTGATATTAAGAAATTATTTCACAGATCTGTTAAGAAAGTTGAGGATATTGGGGGCAGTTGTTTTTTATTATTAAGTATAAACAATAGGCCTATTTTGGTTAGTGCAAAATTTGGAGAACTGCATTTCCTCCAGTTTTCCAATAAATCAATTTTTCTCTTGCAGACTACAATGAATAATAAAATGTTTAATTATTTGTTTACATCCCCCATAGCTCTGTGCGAATACAGAAGTATTTGAAAAGAACAATAAAAACTTAGCAGTTGTGTTGTATTTATAAGTATTTTTTTTTTATAATTTATAACTTCTACCATTGAAACGACCTGTGAAGGGATTGTAATATTCTTCAACATAATCTATTTTTAAATAATTAAATAAACATTAAACCTAATCACATTGCATTAACTATTTTCAAGTTGTCAAAGCTAATTAACTTTCTCTCTATGTGTGTTCATTACTAGTATAATTGAATTAAAAATAATTCAATTTGGTTCCCAGTTAGTAAGTAGCTAAATATTTAAGTAAATGGTACATCAATAAATTTTATTTGTAAATTGTATCAACTAAAATGAAATTTGTTTACTTTACTAGCAGTTGGCCCCCTCCCTTTTTTCATATTGAAATGACTTTTATATTATTCAGTCTATCTAAATCATTTTAGAACCAATGGCAACAGCAAAATTTTCAACCTGCTTCTTCAAATAATTGGTACACCCAAAATTCCAATGATCCAAATGGCTTTCCACAACCTTATAATAATTCACAGCAACCACAGCAGTACTGGCAACAGTACGGTCAAACTCATCAGCAAGATCAACAAGAGCCTCAACAACCCCAGCAACCCTATCAAAACTATAATCACTATCAGTTCCAGAATTCGGCCCCCCAACAGCAATATTCGTACGGAAACTATGGCCAACCAATGCCAAATTTACAGCAAGTGCAACATCAACCTCAGCAATCAAGTGAAATGGACTCCTGGAATTCTTGGAATTGGGGAGAAGAAAATAATTCTAACATTCAAGCAGGATACGTTCAAAATAACACCAATCCAGTTCAAGAAGTGGCTTCTGCAAACATCGCCAAAAATTTTGTTAATGACGAAACGTGGAATTGGTCTTTAGAAGACAGTTCGTCGACATCAAGTCTTCTGAAGCAAGAAGGAACTGAAAAGGGGTCAGTGGTTAATGAAAATACTTATGGTGCTCAAAGTGTACAAAGTAATGATCATTTGCGCGAAGATCTGTTCCCAAAAGTGGGCTCTACTGCAGCGAAACACAACCAAAACCTCAAATCTGGCTCTTTAGATTCAGAAAATCAAAACTCGCAAATTGTTCCTGGAAGTGCAAGTGTCGAACATAAAAGTGCAATAAAAAAAGTAAATAAACCTGAAATGTTGCCTGCACAATGGTCTACTGAGTCTCAAATTTCTCAAGATTCTTCAGAAAACATTCAAACTTCAGACAGTAACTCGAGAATTCTTTCAAGAAGCTCTACTACTAGCGAATCATCACTCCCGTTGCAAGATTTAGGAAACGTAAATAACGAAAAGGTTAATTCTTTTGAAACGAATTTAGATCGTAGTAGAAAAATATCCGATGCTACATTAACAAACGAACCGCCTAGCCGAAATTTAAGAAATGCAGAGATGTTACAACATGAAAATGTTGAAAACGTTTCGCACTTGAAATCTTATACTACTCCTCCTCCATCAGTAAAAAGTCAGACGGCAACTCCACCACCCCCTATGAAAAATCCTCCTCCCTTGATGCCTTCACAAAGTGACGATTCACAAAATCCTTATAAAAGAACGGTGGGCGTTTCTCACAGAGCTATCAACAAATATATGATTGAAACTCAGTCTCAACCTCAACAAAGTATGGCATTTCCACCTCAAACAACTTTTCCATTGTCAGTTAATCTTGAAACATTACCAGATAATTCAGAACAACCTGATTCATATCCTCTTCAGAGTACCCAGTTAATTCGTAAGGTCAGTGCAACAAAAACTCCCTTACCAAATTGTCCAGACAATAATGAAATAGCCCCTATAAATGACAGAAATCAGTACTTAGAAACTGGGCAGTTATCAAACAGTGAAGTAATGGTTGATAATAATGACGTATTACCACCACCAGGATTGCAGCGTATGGTGCTGGGACAGATGGAATTTAACGAGCAAAATATTAGACAGGAAGGTAGGGGTGATAGCCAGCTCGAAGAGCCTCCTCCTGGCTTAAGTCGAATGGTGCTAGGGCAAAATGTAAATTCAGACAATTCAAAAAACAAACTGCCTAAAGTTAATAACGAAATTGGTGAACCACCTGTTGGTTTTCATAGAATGATTCCTGGAGAGTCCAGCTCACCTGAAAATAGTAAATGGAATAAAAACACCGCAAAAAGTAAGTTAATCACTTCACATTTTTTGTTTATTATTAATAAACATGTTCATTCTCTCGTTTAGGGTCTATTTCTCGTAGAGAAAATCCTTTCCCAGAGCCGGAGCGCGATATTTTCCTTTCTGAAAACTCCCAAAATCAACCTACCCAAACTCGGTCTGCTACCATTGGTGCTGATACGCCTCCTGTTCCTCCAAATCCATCTCTGGACTCTGAAAATAACGACGTGGCTCCCAAGGACAATAATGACACAGAAAATGTTTCCAACGATTCTCGAAAGTCTAGCAAGGTCCCTAAAAATACCCCCGAAAATATTAGACGTGCTTCCATCGACGGTCAACCTGAAGATGAAGAAATAGCCGTAATAACATCATCGGTACGTGATTTAACTGTGGGAGGTAATGTGGTCGAATCAGGGCCGTCCAAAGGAGCTGCTGAAAGACCACCACGAAAGTCGAGTGTTCATGAAACCAGTGATAGTGATTCTAAAAGGGAAGAAGTTTCCTCAAAGGGTCGCGATCACAGGGACAAAAATAGGGATAGAGATAAAAATCGTAGATACAAGGATAACGAAGAGGAATATGATAGGGGAAAGGAGAAAGGCAAGCGATATTCTCCATCCCCAGACAGATATAGGGACAAAAAATATGATAGAAGGAAATATAGGGACAGGCGGTATGATGAAGAGTCTGATTATTATAGTGACAAAGAGCACAGGGATAAAAGACGAGACCAGAGAGACAAATATGACGACTATAAAAAATATAGTAGTCTAAAAAAAGAAAAATATAAAGAGAAACAGCGAAGGGATCCGAGGGAGGGAACTGGTAGAGATTCAAAGAGATCAGAATATTATTATGGACGTTATGAAGACGACTATGAAGAAGCACCTAGGTACTGAATATTTTTATCAAATTTCAATTTGAAATGTATGATTACGTACGATTATTTTAGATCTAGACCCTCTAGCCGATCTGATTCGATGCACGAGTCATATAGGGAGAGAACCCATGGGCGTGATAGACACAGGGAGAGAGATAGGGATCGACATAGAAGACCCAGGGATCATAGAGATCCATATATGCAAATGCAGGTAACTATTTATTTTTCTTATTAAGTAATTTGGGTATTTATATTTAAAATTAAGATTTCTTTAGGTTTAGTTGTTATTTTTATTTTCTATTTAAAATCAGGGTTACCCCTATGATCCATACAGTCCATATTACCAGCAATTACAGTATCAATATTACGAAAATTTGCGACGTACGAATCCACAGGCATACGCCGAATTGTATAGAAAATATTATCAGCAAACTGGTACTCAACAAACATATGGCGAAGAAGAAAGAGCCTCAGTTCACTCCGGAAGAAGTTCGGCTAACGATGAGTTAGCAAAAGACAGGTAATTTTTTATTTTCATTTAGTAATATTCACGAGGTGATTTTTTGCTTTAACAAAACATTTATTCAAGGCGTCAAAATGTGTTTTTTAAACATTTTTGTATGTTGTGAGTTGCATATTTGTGCTTAGTTTTTGAGATTTATGATGTGTTTTTTCTGTAAAAGTGTACAAAAAGCCTTGAAGTAATAAATTAATAAGGTTACTGCACAAATGGTTTTGGAAATAAACTGGGTTGAATTGGGCCTTTTTCGCTTTTTGCCCTACAACGCACAGCGCTTATTTAAATATCAAAATATTGTGTAAAAACGCAAAATATATAGTCGTCCAATTCTTCGTTACCATATTTATTTATTTTTTTGTTAAATATAACCACACACGCCGTAAAAAGTTTTCATCGTTTTATCTAATTCGTATACTACGTAATTACAATAAATTGGTATTTTATAACGTCAAAAGAGTAAACAAGAAACATTTACCTTTTATTATTTTATTTTTCTTCATTCGTATTCTATTTTTTATAAAATACTGCTTTTGCTGCTCATTACATTACATACTAACATTTCCTTATAAGAGACATTCAATTTACATAAAACAATTTAAAAGTTGTAACAAATATTATTGGTGCCCTTTGTTTAAGAAGACAGACTTTGAATATGAAATTGCTTTTTATTTTTATGATTATCTCTAGGTATACGCGACAGAGTTTTTACAGCCAAGCGAGTTATCCCCACGTGGGGGATTATTATAGAGAAGGGCATAGTATATCGGGCCACTATGGCCATAGCGACATTAGGTGAGCCCCCATTCTCCAATTCTGGTGTAAATATGTACTCTTATTACATATTAGTTTAATCGTCTNACTTTTTAACGCCGGCGCCTATGAATCAAATTCATATGTTGACATCATTGTATTCTTGTGCTTAGTTTTTCCTTCTTGATATATTTAATATTTTTAATAAAGAGCATGAAACCTGTCATTAAAGTTATTGGTAACGAATTTCGCGTAGTCGAGAGGTATTTATAAAACATTCTATTATAAGCTGTTAATTCTAGTTACCACTGGCTTTTCTCGACCTCTAATTTTCTGTAGACCTTATTTATTTCTTGATAAACCGTCTAAACCATTTCACACGCCTATGTAGTGTTTTGTAAATTATAGAATGTACGACAGAACAGACTCTTCTCTTAACTTGGAAGAGACAGTAACGGCATCGCAAAGACTTACGCCTGCGAAGTTCACCACGTCGCATATCAAAGCATCAATTTCTTCGGGAATATTCGTAAAAATTTTACCGCACTACCCCTTGGATGGCCAGTTAGCTACTGTAGAAATCGGGGGCTTCAAAGATTACTTACAATATGACGATGAATTTCGGGAATTGTCAGAATTTCCCGGACCCCTTGTCAAAGGCGTCACGCACAAGAAAACGATTATCGAATATTGCGAGACTAAAATACGAAACGCCCTGACGAACGATGATGTTAATGACATAGACTCATATATTCTTATGTGGGAACTTATGATATTACTTCTAAGACAAAATGGAGTAAGTAACTGTAATTTACTTAAAACAAAATGTAGTTGTAAATAAAAAATTACCTTTCAGATGGTTGTTGGCACCGATATTGCAGAACTTTTAATGAAAAATAGGAAGATTGATACTAGCAGAAGGCCTTCTATTGCATCTAATTCGAGTAGTGTAGTTATGGAGAGGACGGAATCCCTTAACAATCTCAATTCAGAGGCTAGCTCAGGAGCTGGTCTGAAAGAAGAAGTTATCACTAACAAATTCAGAGAATATCTTTTGTATGGCTCTGGAAAGGAGGCATTAGGTTTGTGGAATTTGAAAGCTAATAAAATGCAGATTAAAATATTTTTTTTTTGTTTTCAGAATGGGCTATGAAACATGGATTGTGGGGTCATGCTCTGTTCCTAGCTAGCAAACTGGATAAACGTACATATGCCAGTGTAATGACTCGATTTGCAAATGGTTTACCTATGAATGATCCACTGCAAACTTTGTACCAACTGTTATCTGGGAAAGTACCTGCTGCTGTTACGGTAAAAAATTATCTTCAGTTTAAATAACAAAAAATTAATGAAAGGTTTTATTCTTTTTGTATAGTGTGTGGCAGATGAAAAATGGGGGGATTGGCGACCGCATCTTGCCATGATTCTTTCAAATACTACCCAAAGACCCGATTTAGACCGGAAAGCTATTACTACATTGGCCGATACTTTGTTTAATCGAGGTAATTTGTATGCTGCTCATTTCTGCTACTTAATGGCTCAGGTTGGTTTTGGGCGATATGGTTCGGACTCTGCGAAGATCGTGTTACTTGGCTCCAATCAGACTCGGTCTTTCGCACAGTTTGCCACTAATGAAGCGATACATTTGACAGAAATTTACGAATATGCCTGTAGTTTGAACGATTCCAATTTTGTTATGCCTGAGTTCCAGGTAAAACTAATTAAAATATGAAAGTACACACTTATTAAATTACATTTTCCATTCAGGTTTATAAATATTTGATTGCAACACGAATGAGTGACAGGGGACTGTTAGAGAAGAGTTTGGCATATTTAGAAAGAGTTGCAACCACGATTTTACAGAATCCTGTAGAGTATCAACCGTCTCTTGTGGCGAGCGTTTGTCATTTAGCTGACAGGTTAAAATATTGTGAGCCTGTAGTCGTTGAAGATCCTGATGCCGATGTTGTTGATTATACCTCTACACGAGCTGATAATACGTGGCTGAAAAATCTAAAAAGTGTCGAAGACAATTACAAGGTAAAAAAAATATACAAAATGTAACAGTACTTTAGGTGCAATTAATTTCAGGTCGGGCTTTTAAGCAATCAAAGTGTTCCTTATCAGGCGGAACATCAGGTAAACCAGTATGTCGAAAGTCAAGATGTGTACCAGCAACAGCAACAAGTGCACCAGCAGCAATCTCAACAACAATATCAGTATGGTGTAAGTTTCGATTCCTGGCAGCAACAACCAATTCCAGAACAGCCACAAGCTGTTCATGATATTCAGCATCAACAGGTTGAAACTCAAGATGGTACGTTAAAAAAAAAATAAAAAAAATTCTGCATTTAAAAAGAATAGAATTCGTATGAAAAATAAAATTGGTTACTTGTGGATTCTGTTACAGGTTATGGTACCCAACAGTACGGTGATCAGCAGCAATATTGGCAAAGCCATCAACAGCAATGGCCTGAAGCCATTGTAGATCAGCAACCTAATAGTTTGAATCAGTTTAATCAACAACACCAAGATGACCATCAACAACAAGTGCAAACCAATTTGTGGAGTAATGCTCAGTCTGAGGTGAGTCATTTTAATTAATTTTTCGTATTTTTTAATATTTGTTATTTGAATAATGGAGATTTTTAAGAGTATACAAATTATTGTGAATGAAAACAACTATTTTTAAAGTTCTGCAGATATAATTTAATTAAAACTGGCACTAAAAGTACTCTTATTTTTGTATGAATGAAATGCATATGATGCTTATCAGGGTATTAATAATGGAGAAGTTTTTGATAAAATACTGTTTATATATATTTGCCATTTAGCTCGGTAGGTAGTGGGTTAAAAAGTTGGTTTGCTTTTTTGTTGCTTTGTTGTAATGCTATTTGAATACGTATTTTAACCAACATAAAAAGGCTTATACTATAACTTCCCCTGATCTGTAATTATTTACAACAGTTCAAAGTACTTAAGGGGTAATACGTTTTTTATTGGTTTGTTAACCAAAACCATCGTTTCGTATTAGAAGACTTTATTAAGGTAGATTAGAATCTTCATGGCTAAAAAACTTTTTATCTGTTAAGTGCATTGAATTTTTGCAAAATAAAAAGATTTTTTCAAAAAAAAAAAACAAAAACGTTTTCCTATTTTGATCAGATTCAAGATTTAAGAATTTCTCATGAAAAATTAAAAGTATAAATATAATCAGAACTTGCCGAACAATGACATTAATGTGGTCAGGTACTTTTCTCTATATTACATTCTCATTTATATTCCTTGGCTCTTGTTTGATATAAAGTGATCACACGATATATACACATTTTCGCACAATACGTACTAATGTAGTGGTTGAGCATTAGTTTCCCTAATAAGTCGCTTTCATTGAATGCCATTTGTCTAATGCGTTTGTTTATCTCCGCAATCCTGGGTGTGCAGCCATGCGAGGAGGTCAAAAACGACCGGGACAAAGTAAGTACCTCCTGTTCCTCTTCCTCAACTGTTTCGTTAGTCGCTTCTTCCTCTTCGGCGCTCCGCAAACGACTAACCAGTCCCGTTTCGACGGGTACGGTTGGTAGCAGCGCCCCGATTCATATTAACAACAAGTATTCCCTTCTACGCGATACCAAAAAACAGTCGGCTAAAAGTGAAAGTAATATCGAAACGTCTGAGAGCATGTGCCTTCCCAAAAAGCATCAACCATTTAAAATTCGTAGTGCTGAAGAGTTTCGATTCGACAGTTCATCGTTCGAAGAGAGTTCTGACGGTGAGGCTAAGTTTTGTCGTGGAAGTGGCGAGAAATCCTACTTGATTAGAAATAAACACGAAACTAAAATTCTTTCCACCAGAAACGAATCGAAAGCCACGAAATACAGCACGTTCGACCTAAAAGTAAACGAAAGGAGGGGCAAGATGGTGAAATATAAATCGTTAGATGAGCCTATTAATAAAAATTTAGTAAAATATTGCGAGATTGATAGTAAAGTGGTAATTTCCGCTCAGGATTTCGATTCGACCTTTAGATTAACTAAATTCCAACGAAAGCCTAAGCAAGACATTATAACATGTACGGTTGATAGTTGGGCGAAGCGAAATAAAAAAGGAATGTTTTCTAACATAAAAAGTTCCATCTTCAAGCATACGTCCTCTCCTACTGAAAAAACTAACTCAATTTTTAAGCCTCTTGTGTTCGGCGGTACTTACCCCATAGATGTACCCGTACCTGATGAAAGTGGGGACCGGAATACACCGGGAACTCCCGCTTCTCGCGAGTCAATTGAAAGTCCTCAAGATGGGAATTTAAAGATTTCAAACATATCCAAAAATGGCAATCATAAGATGGTCATAAATGAATTGCCGGTTGTAAGAGAGTACGGCAAAGCGCAAACATTTGATATCGACATGCCTATTTAAAACAAGGAAACTGACATTTGGTAAAAATATCGCCTTAACCTACTTCATTAAATCAGGATAATGAAAAATAAAATGCTATACAATTTAGTACCTGTTCAGGTTCACTTTATATTTTCATTTCATTTGAAGCAAAATATTTTTTTTCTGTTGACAGTTTTATTCTCCGATCGTTTAGTTCGTGTTGATAGGAGTTTTAGAATAAAATATAAGCCTAGTAAAAATATTATTTTAATTGAAGTCGCTTAAAGTATAAGGTGCTTAATAATATAAAAGGCTAATAATTTATTAGCAGCTATTTAATTTTGATAGGGATGTATCTTTATAATTTACCTTGAATTGTGCTGTTTATTTTTCTGGAACTTTTTACATTAAAAAATCAACTAACGGGCCAATGCCAATGGATAAGCATTCCTACTTAAAATTTAAGGACAATAATAATAATTGAAATACACATATTTTCAGGAGAATTATATGTATGTAAAGTAAGTCGTAGTGGCTTTTTCAGAATGTGCCGTTAAAAACCGATGAGTATGCTTTTCAGGCTCGGTATTCGTGTTTAACAGAAAATTATTTTTCCGCAAACTACTTAAATAATTGTGAATGCTGTGCGTAAGAAAAAAATATAAGCGAAATTATTACATCTTCATGTTGTTGTTGTTATAAAATTTAAAAATGTTATTGTACAAAGAATTCATGTTATGTATGTTGGAGGACAGGGCTGTGTTAGAATGTGGTACCTATGATTTTATCGTATTTACAATAATAAATTGTTAATTGAAAAGACGTGATTCAAAAATATACGTAAAAAAAATGGGAAGTCTTCTGGCGGCATTTATTTATTATTGAATGTATCTGACAACAATTTCTATTAGATAAGGCGAAGAACGGTGCTTTATTAATTTGTAGTATGTTTTTTATTTAAAATGTGTACCATTACAACCTTGGCTATGTGTGGATCGAGTGCTGAATGAACAAAATAATTTTAACATGGTGCTAAGGAAATTATGCATAAAGTTGAATGTTTATTGTGGTTTTATATTTTTAATGTAGCTATTCTATCTGAAATGTATAAAATGTACAAAAGTCTTAAATATGTGTGTATCATCTTTTCTTGAGTATCTATTTGTACTTAAGTACTGACTAAGAGATGTATACACAACTGAGAGTTTTACTTCCATTAATAATTACCTACCTTCACAAATAAGAGCCAGATCTGCGTATATAAATACTCACATTTTGCGAAGTAACATATGTTACTAAGGAGACTCATGTGTGAAAGAAGTCACGCAATTAGTGAGACCAAATACTCTCAGTTTTGGTACGGATCGATACTCAAGAAGCGAGTAGATAGAGCACAAAAAATGAGACTAAACACTCACGTGCTTGAGATCCTACATGCATTGTATGCATTTCAAATGGAGTGGCTATTTTAAAAATAAAAGATAATAAATATTAGAGTTAAATTTAAGCGAAAACGTTTTACAAATTACTACTTGACATTACTTAAAGTCTTTCTTTGCTTTCAAGTTTAAATATTATTTAAGGTTGTAATGCTACATCTTTTACAATGTCTAAATATATAAAAAAAATTAATGTTTGTAGAAATGTTACACATAAGAATTGTTAACTGTTGGTGTTATTTTTTTTTACATAGTATGGCCCATGGGCGTGA
>NW_020439076.1:1535449-1537063 GCF_000699045.2 Agrilus planipennis
ATAAACATCATTTGCTTTTTAATATAAAAACATGATAAGAACAATAAATAAGTAAATTGAGTACTTGGTTATAATTAATTATTTACTTCATTTCAGTAATCACTGAGAGGGGAATTATAGATAAATGGACACCGATATCATTATGCTAGGTAATATTATGGAATAAAAATGCATCATCTGAAAGGATATATAAATTATTTTTAAAATCTGCTGTTCATTCATTTTATTTTGCATAATGGAAAAAAATGATATTTTTATTTAGTAGAAATATGTAATGAAAAGCAGATTATGTATCTTTTGCATGGGGTTTGAAGCAAATATTTTTTTAAGCTGATTAATTTTATTTTCTCGCTTTTTTAAAGCCTATAAATATGGTGGTACACATATTATATTATATATTGTATTAGGACATTTTAACGTTGTATTCAATCCTGTGATTATAATAATTAATGTGGTGTTTAAAGGTAGATTTATTATAATTCATACTTTAACTGATGTACATAATATATGCATTAAGGGTATAAATATTAAACAAGTCAGCATATTTAAACTGTTTTATTTATTTTTCTTTAACATTTGTGTTATAAAATATTTGTGGGGATGGCGGGTTAGGCATTGCAGAATCAAAAATTGAGTATTTATTTAAATATGTTTAAAATACTAGACCAAAATAAGAAGTGCTCTGGTCTAATATTATTTAACTGGGCTGTTAAAGATGACATATCGATTACACTTTTACAAGTTTTTATTGGTTGAAATTGATGTGTATTTTTGTAGCAAAAACTCCTCAGTATCACCACTAATTTTCATGTTTAATTACTTTGTAATAAAATTGTTATTAATTCGTTTAATGTGCAATTAAACTGAATTGTGGCGGATCTAATTGGTACGTAATAGTTTTTCGAAAAATAAAAGAGAAAACGAATCTAGTTGTTACATATTTTTTTATTGACTATTTGATTGAATAAATAATGTTAACAGTTTCTTAACTTTTTTTATGTGAAAATAAATTTAGTGTTAGTGTTTCATCCTTTCACTAAAGTTTTTCAAGTGAAACTTTTTTATTAGCCCTTGTATTATGTGACGATTTCTTTTCTCTATTTCTTAATAATATTGTTTTGCATTGACACAACACGAAATTTGAAGATATTAGAGGGTATTTAAAGGACGCTTTTTATCTGCGATGTAGACGATAAGCAGTCTTCAGTGTGTGATGTTCGTGTAGATGTATGCAGTTAAGTTGTTGACTTTGTTCGGGGTACTCGTGGTTTTTAGAACTTTTATTAATGTGTTTGGTGAACATTAACTATGACTTTATTTATAACAATAGTGATCCATGCAATATTCCCTCTGCTGAAGGTAAGTTTTAATTTATAATTAGATTTAATTTTCGACATGAGAATTCACTTTGAACATTTTTGTGTTACAGTATTGACACAAAAATGAGCAAATTTACATTAATGATTAAATATCACACTTACAGTTTAAATGAAAGTAAGATCACGTTAGAGAAAAAGGTACACATTTAGAAAAAGATGAGTACAGATTCAACGAGTACTTAAAGGATTATTATATATTAATATAATTTTCCTTTAAGTACAGATTCAACGAGTA
>NW_020439076.1:1538349-1543544 GCF_000699045.2 Agrilus planipennis
ATCGTTTAGTAAAATATTTAATTTATTGTATTTATTAATATAAAGACTTTCAGCTAGGTTTAATTTATGGCTTCATGGCAATTCTTCTAAAATTTGAAAATTATCATTAAAAATGTGTTTTTTCATAAGGCGTTTCTCAATCCTTGTCCATTTTGTTCTTTGTCTTACTCATAATTATGAAAATAATATATACTTATCCCAAAGCTTAATTAGTAGATGTGTCTAATTAATTTACTGCTAAAGCATATTCCTCATTATTTTGTAATTGTAATAGTTTCGTATGTATGTATGTTTATTCATAAAAACTACGGCTTTTCTTACTTAATTGAAAGATTAAGACGAAAATCCAAGATGTTTTTAAACGAAAGGGTCATTGACAAAATTTTGTAGGTCTTTTATGTTATGAAATTCTTTGAAGCAGCAGTTTATTGTTTAACCAAACAAATCTATTTTGGCATATTTGCACACAGTCAACTCCATATTCTTATTCAAAATAATTTGCTTGTGATATTTTTTAATTAAGTTTATTATAAAAGGACTGTTTAGTATATTTTTGCAATTATTTTAACGTTTGTTAGCATGTATTCATCAACACGTTTATGAGACGCTCTATATAATATGATCGAATATGTAAAATAGAGACAAGTGCATATAATTTTACATTTTCCGAGTTAGGTAACGAAATTTTCACTAGATTACGTAATGCAACACATCAAATAGTTCAAAATACATAGTTTAATAACCTTGCAGTTTCTCTTGGAAGTTCTTTTGAACATTTACCGCTATTTTATAGTACGAGACATATTATCCAATTTGAATTAATTAATTATTTTAAATAAAGATCGTAGTGTGTAGATAAGGTCTCATAAAATATTCAGATTCTCTTGTCTCTTCTCTTTTTCAGTTAACCTTCGCAAACATAATTTGAATTTTAAATGAAAAATTCAACTATACATATGCAAGCACTAACAGTTAGAGAAGCAACGTCTACTGCAATACTTACCATTTAGCATTTTTCCACCTACCTGCGGCTACGTACTATACTCACGAGGTGTATTAGGGATAAATAATCCAGTAATGTTGTGTAAACTTTAGCAAACATTGCATTGTTGCTTGTTTTATCTAAATTTTGAAATAGCGGAAATATCAAGCCCATGTACCCACTATTACTGATAAAATACAATACTTTTGGTTTACATAGGCATCCAGGGTATGGAGCTAAAACTGGTTTACCTATTTCACATATCATTGTCGTAAAATATACATAAATTTTGCTTATTGTTTATAACTTTCTTAGGATTGGACAGATTTATCAATAGGCGAAGTAGGCATATGCCTAGGGCGGTAGTGAAAAAGGGATCGTACAGTTTAGGGTCTACTAATATAAAGGAACGCAGTTATTTTTTTAATATAAGTNTACATCTTCATGTTGTTGTTGTTATAAAATTTAAAAATGTTATTGTACAAAGAATTCATGTTATGTATGTTGGAGGACAGGGCTGTGTTAGAATGTGGTACCTATGATTTTATCGTATTTACAATAATAAATTGTTAATTGAAAAGACGTGATTCAAAAATATACGTAAAAAAAATGGGAAGTCTTCTGGCGGCATTTATTTATTATTGAATGTATCTGACAACAATTTCTATTAGATAAGGCGAAGAACGGTGCTTTATTAATTTGTAGTATGTTTTTTATTTAAAATGTGTACCATTACAACCTTGGCTATGTGTGGATCGAGTGCTGAATGAACAAAATAATTTTAACATGGTGCTAAGGAAATTATGCATAAAGTTGAATGTTTATTGTGGTTTTATATTTTTAATGTAGCTATTCTATCTGAAATGTATAAAATGTACAAAAGTCTTAAATATGTGTGTATCATCTTTTCTTGAGTATCTATTTGTACTTAAGTACTGACTAAGAGATGTATACACAACTGAGAGTTTTACTTCCATTAATAATTACCTACCTTCACAAATAAGAGCCAGATCTGCGTATATAAATACTCACATTTTGCGAAGTAACATATGTTACTAAGGAGACTCATGTGTGAAAGAAGTCACGCAATTAGTGAGACCAAATACTCTCAGTTTTGGTACGGATCGATACTCAAGAAGCGAGTAGATAGAGCACAAAAAATGAGACTAAACACTCACGTGCTTGAGATCCTACATGCATTGTATGCATTTCAAATGGAGTGGCTATTTTAAAAATAAAAGATAATAAATATTAGAGTTAAATTTAAGCGAAAACGTTTTACAAATTACTACTTGACATTACTTAAAGTCTTTCTTTGCTTTCAAGTTTAAATATTATTTAAGGTTGTAATGCTACATCTTTTACAATGTCTAAATATATAAAAAAAATTAATGTTTGTAGAAATGTTACACATAAGAATTGTTAACTGTTGGTGTTATTTTTTTTTACATAGTATGGGATGCCCTTAGATTAAGAACACAACTATTTATGATGGAGATACACATCAGTATGTAGTAAGGACATTAAAAGATTATTTTTGTATCAGTTATCTACAATTATTATTTAGAAAATAGTAGTGTTAAAAATTAAGTTGTTTTTAATACTAACATTTCTTAATTTTGGGACATTCCAAATAGTGAGGCCTTCATTGTTGTAGGATAAGTGCAATCAGTGTACTGCTTTTATAAAAAATTGGTAAAATTAAGGAAACATTATTGCTGCCTGAAATAGGATCAGAAGAAAAACACACACATTGTCACTGTTGAATAGTGTTATAAGAACGCGCACTACATGTCGGTGTATGCATGTTGTAATATTAGGTTTAATCAATAAAAAAATGGAAATAATAAGTGTTTTCATTACGATATATGGAAGGGAATATTAACTAATATTTTTCACGAAGGAAAATTGCTTTATTAACATTTAAAGGGTGCAATAGTTGCATTAAAAATTTAATTTAGACAACAAAACTCTTATCGCTCAGTTTATTGTAATTTAAATTTCTTTTTTTTTATAGTTGCATGCATTTCAAAAATTATAAAAATGCATGGCCATTTTCGACACCGTGTGCAGCCGCGCAAAAGTGCACGTTTCTCATAAAATAGTAAATTGTCGCTTTGTAATTTCCCACAGGATGTGCTGCGTCCGCAGATTTCTATGCCAAACCAGTCTAAGGGTCGCAGTACTATTTTTGAAGAAGACGAAGACAAGCAGGGAAAAACTGTCCAAGGTTCTGGTCCTGCAAAGCCAAAACCAACTCAAACGAAGCAAGAAAAGCCTGCAACGACTGGATGGTTTGGAGGCATTTGGAACAAGCTGTCCCTCAAACCGAAAAACCAAATGAAATTACCAGATGACAAAAATCCAACGGTTAGTACAAGTACTATTTTATCTAGGCTTGAATCATTGCATTTGAATTGTTTCCAATTTTGATTTATCTTTAAACATCCTGAGGAAAGCTTTCTCATCTTTTTTAAGATTGTTTGGGACGAAACGAAAAAACGATGGGTGAATTTAGACGAAAATGATGACGGTGGGAACAATGAAGTAAAACCACCCCCAAAAATGAGCGATTTGGTGCCTAGTAAACCCCCTGCACCGACCCCAACTCCACCTTCCTCATTTAACCCGCCCTCTCTTGATTACCAAAACTCAAATATTCAATCTATGACTTGGAATGCTACTCCTAATTTGAATTATAAAAACAATAACAATGGTCACTTGAATCAGAGCTCGCAACCTTCTTCTTTGGATGATAACGTGACGTCAAAGCCACCTGTGCAGCCCAACATGTTTAAGTTACAGAGGGGTAGAAGTAAGTAAAACCAATTATTTTATCATTAAAAGTGACTAGGGTGTAGTGTATTGAAGGTATAGGACTTAACTGAAAATATTTCCTGTAATATGGCGAAAAAAGTGTTAATTAATTTTAAAACATCCCCGGCAGCTTTTATTGCTTCTCTATGACATAGTGTCGGCCATCATTATTTTCTAATTGTTGCAGTTGTCGGCCATCATTCTTTTTCAATTGTTGCCGTTGTCGGCCATCATTCTTTTTCAATTGTTGTCGCATTGTCACTGATGTCGGCCATTATGGTTTTTTAATAGATGTATAGTATATATTAATCAATGATTAAAATTTAAAGGAATTGATTGTAAATAGATATGCAACACATCATACACTTCAGCATAAGAAAATACTGATACTCACTTTCATTTACGTAATACTACATTGTCCTGTGCTGACAGCACTCATAATTTCTTTTATGTATAATATTATATTTCTTTATACTTGCAATTTCTCTCATAATCCAGTTTTTTAATTTCAGATATAAAAAAGTCGTATGTTGACGTATTTAATCCTGGAAGTAAGACATCGTCCGTTCCTAATCCATCCGTTGCTGCACTAGATAATTTTAATTCTAACATGGCCCCTTATAATAATAACGCTCCCCAAATGAATTTTTTTATCCCTGCTCCAGTTAGCGACCCTAATGCTCCTGTAGACTTTTTAACGCCGGCGCCTATGAATCAAATTCAACCGCAGCAAAATGAAGTTTCACAGGTAAAATTACATTCATTAATATTTTTAGTTTTGCTTTTTTCGTAGGTCATATGATACATTTTAGTTTAATGAAGAGCTTATATGTGTGATAAGTTATCATTGCAGTTCAATTAAGTAAACATTAACACTGATTTTTTTAAATTAATGTTTTGGGATTGCATCTTTCTGAGAGTTTGTTTTTATGATTTTCAAACGTGTCACACGTGATAAATATAATGTAATGGTTTGGAAGTTTTCTTACATTATTCTTTTACAATTAATATATAAACGTATTTTTGCCTGTTATGCCTTTAGATGTAAAAGGACTATGTACTTAGAAGACCCTTATCACAATGTAAGATACTATGCATGCTTTCAAATATTAGCATTTTTGCAAACATTTTATTGGTTTTCTTATTGCATTTGCATGGAAATCTATTTCTTGCACGCATGTACGAATATTTAAGGTTTTGTTAAAAAAATATATAGTTATATTTTAATTATTTCAAGGTAAAAGTATTAAAGAAATTTTACTTTGTTTATAGCGTAATATTCTAATTTACATGTAAATAAGTATTTGACGTTTTGTTCTTTTTTGAAAAAAAAAAAACGAAGGTGTTGGTAATTAACGTTGCTGGCGCTTTCTGGTTTTTGTTTTACTGAATGCAG
>NW_020439076.1:1546851-1550934 GCF_000699045.2 Agrilus planipennis
GGTCTATAATATAATTTTTTATTCAATTTAATTTTGGGACTCCCCTTTGTACATGCGCTTGTGCTTAGAACATATACAATGTATGATAGTGCAAATTATTGCAATGTTTACTAGTTTCTAATGTTTATTGATATTTACATACGTTAAGGATTTAATGTAAACTAAAATTTTACCTATACATATAATCCCTACACATCCTTAAAACAAAAAAATCATTGCCGCAGTGTTGCTTAACGTTTTTATTGTATTTTTTTCTTAAATCTGTAATACCGCAAGGTGCGCGATGCAGTGAAAGTGTTTTTTTTTTTTGATGGAGCTTCACTATCTTCGCTCATGTTTGGACAACGAACAAATTCATCGTCGTAAAGTGACTTAAGTGCGGTCTGACTGATTCCAGTCACTCGCGCGAGTTCGTGAGGTTTTGCTGCCCAGTTGTCGGACTCCTGTTCCTCGCGTTCGCAGCTGGTTTACTATTCGATTGTTTCGCGTCGTCGTCGATCGCAACGGTAGTGAGCTGCGTCGCGACGAAAAGTTGGCGTCAATTCAAAAATCGCCACCACATTCGAATGGCGGGGCGTTTCGCGACCAGACGCGATAGGGGTGTATTTTCTACTACGGTCCGTCGTTTAGAGAGCCCGTTGCGGCGCTAGCGGGTCCCGAAAATCGGCAAAAGTATCGCGAAAGTACATGTGCTCGCCCGCGATTGAGCAAGGATTTGCACACAACTCACGTGTTTACATGTCAGGGATTTGTTGTTATGTTCTTGTTCATGTTTATGCGATTTTTCTCGTAAACGAATAGCGCACGGCCGATTCATGGACCGCAGTGTGTTCTTTCTTGTTATTGTTGTGTCTCCTCGATACAAGTAACAAACAAAAATACCCCCCGTCGAGTGGCATGTAATTTTTCTTGCAAACAAGGACGACTGTTTTCGGTAAGTTTTCTTTTTTTAATTATAATTGTTTTTCTATCGATATAAACGTAAATAGATTGATATTACATGTTGCGATACCCAATGAAAAGTTTTGAAAACTTTTTTAACTTGTATTAATTTGTATTACCTATATATGTATATAAGATTAATTGTTTACTTGAATACATTTAATCATGTTAAAATATACCTGTGAAAATTTCAATGGTTAATTATAGTTATGCATTGATTTTATTGTTGTACGGTACCCTTGAAAAAGGTGTAAAATAATTAGATGATCTGTGGGACGACGCGACCCAGTTTATGTAAATTTAAAACAAAACGTTAGTCAAAATAATTATCGAATTAAAAAAAGTCGTATAATCGAATATATGTATATACNTGAACATCGATATGTTTAGAAAGAAATTTTCTGCAACTGTCTGTAGATGTATATATATATAATACGAAGTATTGTTACTTGCTTATCAAAAATGACATATTTCTTATTATCCTTATGCACCATTATGTAAATGGGAACGTGCAAATGGTTTAAGGCGATCATAAATTGATAGTAAATAGGAGGAGTGAATGGTACCGCCTATAAATTAATATAGGTAACAATGCCTAACACAGCAAATCCTTTAGTAATTGGTACTATTGAGAAAAGTGTACATTTATTGAAAAGCAACAAATGTACTCGGCAAATAGTTGAATAATAAGAAGAAAAAATATACGATTCTTTTGAAAAGATTGCCTCGTGTACCTTATCACATGTGATGATTACGGTACGGAGGCTCATGTTGGATCATCTTGATTAGAAGAAAGACGTTAAATAGTCAAGAATTTCAAGTATGTACTTCCGCGTTAAAGAAATATTGAGACGGTGACTTACATTTTCATTTTAACATTCAATCCGAAGCAACGTAATCCTTTTTATAGATTACGTAAAAGGAGCATTCAGATTCCCTCTTTCACAAGCTATTATGCCTAACTATTATCGTCTATCAATCAGGCCCATCTTTTAAACTAGGCATTTGGGCAAGTGTCCGCAATCGACGGGGGCCCCCTAGATTTTGTCAGATCCATCCACCAACCGAAAACCAATATTTATTACCGACCAATATACTTATTTTGAGGAAATCGACTATTAATTACAAAACAAAATTGGAAACACATTTAAAAGTATAAAGTGCATCGAGAATCTTTTAAACATGATGATAACTTACGGCATTGAGGCGAGCTCTATTTCAAAATTAGAAAGAATACAAAATTAATTAAGAAGTACAACGCTCCTCTGAAAGATTGACCAGTATTTCGCTAATTTCTATAGAATGTGTTGTGCTCAAGGACGTAGACTTCGAAAAACTGTTTGGCGATTTTGCTTTTATCAAAATTTTTCAATAAACATAGAATTTTAAGCAGTAACCTATTAAAGCTAAAGGAGTTACTGTTCCGAATTATATTACAATTATCTTTTCATTTATTGTGATTGTAAAGAAACAAAAATAATTGTTCAATAAATTTAGAATTTTGGCTATTTTAACGAAATAGTCCTTTTTCAAAGTCATAAAGACTCCGTTATCCTTATGTGCCCAGGGCCTACAATGGGTTAAAGACGGTCCTGCTATCAATATATTCTACATTAATTATAAAAGGATAAACTGACTGATTAATACAGTATTCAGCTTCAACCGCTGGATCTAGAAACTTTTCGCAGAGGATTATTTCCAATCATTCTACATAATAGAATTAAATATTAGGCAGTTTTTTATGACTTTATAAATAAAAAAAATTTTTCGAATGATCATTTTTCAAAATTCAAATCACAGTTCTAAACTGTAGGTACGGTAAGAAATGGGTGATGCGATCAGGGTGGAAGTGAAGAGAGATGTTTACAAACTTTTAATCTCCTTATCTCACGATTGTCACTGCATAAAATTCATGTATCAATATTAAAAGAAGAAATAGCTATACATACGCCACATTACCCTATGATGTATGCTGTATTAAAAAGGAAATGTGTCTCCCCTGCCTCAAATATAATCATTGAACCCTCAGAAATGACCAGAAATGGATGAAAAAATTTTTGGAGCGATTTTGGACTGGAGCCCCATTCTGGACAATTACCCTAGCGTAAACTAAAATTGAAAAGTGTACCTACAGCTCCTATATAATCCTTTCTGAAAAAAATTCTGACACTTTTGATCACTTACCTGTGTTGTCTTTTTCTCCTCAAACCTCATCCAGCCATTCCACTGTTCCTAACGGAATAGTAAAGAGGATCTTCCGCCCTTGTCTCTGGCTTTGCACCAGAGTGTAGATCGGAGGTATTGCCTGGTCATCTGTATCAGTATCTAGTGGGAAACTAAACACGTAAATAGATATGATAAGACCTTGTTAATTACTTTTTAGTGGAAGCAATTTTTGTTGAGTAAGTTTTTGGTTAATTATTTCGTCGAAACAATCTACTGATGCGTCCCTTAGGGTAACACAAAACCTAAATACTTATACCTGATTTATTACATACCTACATATTTCTTCTAAGGTATAAGCACTTCATAAAAGTGGCTTTATCAGAAGTTATGTTACGGATTATGTAATACAAGAATTAACTACATATATGACGTGAAATAATTATAATCAAACAACTCATAAAAAAGCTTTTAGAAAAGATCGATTCTAGGTTTAAGCTAAAGTTAAGTCAAGTTATAAGAAAAGTCTTTAATGGTTTTTGGTTGGCGTTGCAGGTAGTTACCTACTCTACTTTGTAGATTTTTAAGTACTTTGGAAGCCGTTGTACAAGTTTCACTATTAACGACGTACACAATAGGTTTTAAAAGCAGTAAAAATATCATAAAACAAGAACGACCTTGAAATTATTTTTATTTTAAATCTCCGTACAGTTATTTTCTATTAAAATGTTAAAAGTAGAAAAAGGGGACTGTGATATATAATAATTAATTAAAAAATTAAAAAGAAGACTCACCTCTAATTACCACGAAAACTTTTTGAGCGGGCACGTGTTTCGCCCACTTCATACGTGGGCATTATCAACGCGAGACTGATAACGCCCACGTATGAAGTGGGAATTAGAGGTGTCTTCTTTTTAATTTTATAATTAATTAGACCCAATTAAATTTAAACGTATTCCTATTAAATATTTTAATTTG
>NW_020439076.1:1550940-1562274 GCF_000699045.2 Agrilus planipennis
TGCCTGAAAAGTTTTTTAATTAAATATAACGGGGTAGTGATTTTTTAATGAACCATTGAAAATAATCATTATTATTGTGTATTAAAGTATTATGCATATTTTTATTTTTTAAATTTTATCTATTAAGGAACTTCCATCTTTTGTATATTTTTGTACGTATGCACCAAAAGCAAAACTGCTACTTACAATTAAATCTAAAAATCATGCGACAGGGGTCTCAAAAATCCTTTGCTTTCTTACTTATCATACTTGAATAGAAACTTGAACATCGATATGTTTAGAAAGAAATTTTCTGCAACTGTCTGTAGATGTATATATATATAATACGAAGTATTGTTACTTGCTTATCAAAAATGACATATTTCTTATTATCCTTATGCACCATTATGTAAATGGGAACGTGCAAATGGTTTAAGGCGATCATAAATTGATAGTAAATAGGAGGAGTGAATGGTACCGCCTATAAATTAATATAGGTAACAATGCCTAACACAGCAAATCCTTTAGTAATTGGTACTATTGAGAAAAGTGTACATTTATTGAAAAGCAACAAATGTACTCGGCAAATAGTTGAATAATAAGAAGAAAAAATATACGATTCTTTTGAAAAGATTGCCTCGTGTACCTTATCACATGTGATGATTACGGTACGGAGGCTCATGTTGGATCATCTTGATTAGAAGAAAGACGTTAAATAGTCAAGAATTTCAAGTATGTACTTCCGCGTTAAAGAAATATTGAGACGGTGACTTACATTTTCATTTTAACATTCAATCCGAAGCAACGTAATCCTTTTTATAGATTACGTAAAAGGAGCATTCAGATTCCCTCTTTCACAAGCTATTATGCCTAACTATTATCGTCTATCAATCAGGCCCATCTTTTAAACTAGGCATTTGGGCAAGTGTCCGCAATCGACGGGGGCCCCCTAGATTTTGTCAGATCCATCCACCAACCGAAAACCAATATTTATTACCGACCAATATACTTATTTTGAGGAAATCGACTATTAATTACAAAACAAAATTGGAAACACATTTAAAAGTATAAAGTGCATCGAGAATCTTTTAAACATGATGATAACTTACGGCATTGAGGCGAGCTCTATTTCAAAATTAGAAAGAATACAAAATTAATTAAGAAGTACAACGCTCCTCTGAAAGATTGACCAGTATTTCGCTAATTTCTATAGAATGTGTTGTGCTCAAGGACGTAGACTTCGAAAAACTGTTTGGCGATTTTGCTTTTATCAAAATTTTTCAATAAACATAGAATTTTAAGCAGTAACCTATTAAAGCTAAAGGAGTTACTGTTCCGAATTATATTACAATTATCTTTTCATTTATTGTGATTGTAAAGAAACAAAAATAATTGTTCAATAAATTTAGAATTTTGGCTATTTTAACGAAATAGTCCTTTTTCAAAGTCATAAAGACTCCGTTATCCTTATGTGCCCAGGGCCTACAATGGGTTAAAGACGGTCCTGCTATCAATATATTCTACATTAATTATAAAAGGATAAACTGACTGATTAATACAGTATTCAGCTTCAACCGCTGGATCTAGAAACTTTTCGCAGAGGATTCTTTTTACAACGTCGGCGAGAAGCGGGAAAGAATTTGTTAAAATTCTTCCTCTGAAAGGATGAAATGGGAATTCAAGGATTGATATATTGATCAAAGCACAGTCCAAATAGTTGAGTTAGGAAATTTGAAAATTTTGCTTTTTCTTATGGTTTTACGGTATTTCTTATCCATTGTTGAAAGGAGCTTAGCTCGCCTGACGAAACTTTATTTAGATTTTTTCCATCAGTGTACTGTTGTGTACCACATACGTACATTTTATCATAAAATATACCTGGATGGACCATTGTAAAATGCGTTCATTAACCCAATATATACATACACAAATACACCAATTGATTGCTATTTACAAAAAGGACGTATTGTTACTTTGAATAGTTTGTTGCTATTTCTAATTACTTCTGAAGAATAGTGTCTGCTATTCTCTTCTCATCCTGGTCAACATCCAAACTTGCGATAACCGCGTGACCTGGTAAACCACCGAATTCTAATACCTGCACAATCATAATATAATAACAATAATTAGTGCCACCACCAATACCTGCTATGCAACAAAAGAATACTAGCCCCGAAGCCAATAAGGGGGAAATCCAACAAGGTATGACTCTGCCTCGATCTATGAAATTCCTGTAACCGGCATACAATTGAAGAGCATCGATAATAAAATCAACAAAGGTGGTTGCCGTCGAAGACCTTCGCAGAACCTGACCATTAGGACCAAATTGACCTATTATTGATTGCAAAAGAACATTCAAGAGATATTTGACTACCTTATATGCATTTGAAATTAGGGAAATTTGCAATATAATAAAATAGAATAGGCTGAATAATGATAAGCAAACCTGTCTATCTAACGACTAAAATAAATATTAAAATTAAGCAAAAACAATAATATTGTAATGCGAGGAAAAACCAATGTCTAATAGTTCTATTTAAATGTGTAACTGAGGGTAGTGAAAACGACGTTTCTAAATACTACACTTACCGGAAACATCGCAGGTACAGTCTTATTAACATCAACAATAAAATGGTTTTTGTTTGTGTTGTCTTTTGCTACCATAACATTATGATCTAAGCGATCATACAAAAGCGATTTTCGGTTAATATATTTATTTATTACCTATTGAAAAAGCCTGTTCTATAAATCCACAAAGGTTATTTTGATATAGTTGTAATCAGAGATGTGTTAAATGGTTTTTTAAATACAAAATGCAAACACTTAATAAAAATTTTTAAAGAAAACCTGGCAGGTATTTGCTCATTTTTTTAATATTGGAGTTTTTCTAGACTACATCACCAGCTGCGAAGATTGAAATACGATTCATATTTTTCTGTTTGAAGTGATTGAGATATAGTTTTTCTATCTTTATGTTACAGTTTCTTCTGTTCAGCAACAAATAATTATTCTATATGCTTCCCTATTTCCCATTGTTTCCCGTTTTATTTAGAAAAAAGGCACTGATGCCAAAATGGCGTGTTTACCGTGAAAGATCAGAACCAACATAGGATTGCAAATAATTTTATTGATGTAAAGTCAACATCAATCGTTTCACATCAAAGTATTTACAACCCCATTTTTTTTCTGATCTTTTACACATTGTAATAAGAGAAAGAAATGGAATCCATAGTTTCTTTAGCTTTGGGTTTGTTTAGTTAGTGAAGTTTTTCGAATCGTTTTCTAAGAATTTTGGATTATATGTATTTATTAGCACACCACAATATCTTGTAGTTTTCAGTTTTACACAGCTGGCGTATATCATTTCGATATTATTTTACGGGCTGTTTTGTTGTAATTTCATAGTTTCTTGCTAATAGTACGATAAGTGGTGATTTGCCAGGTGCTGATATCAATTTGGAACTTCAAAATTCCACGGACCATGACATTGAACCCGGAAAATAATATCGATCCAATATTGTAGATTATCCATTTCCAAGAAGTTTAGAATTTTTTGGGTTCTCTTCAGTTTAAGCAATAGAAGGCATTCATAGAATGTATTTTTGTCCCTTTTTAAGTTTCTAATACTTTCAATGGGCAACTTGCATTTTTTAATATCGTCTCGACTTGTGCTACATATGTATAATGCACATTGTAATTATTTATTGTAAACCTTTGTGTTCCTTGGTGCATGTTCCTGGTACGTTTTTATACCCCGTTAAGGAAAGTTTTCGTAATACTATCAAACATAAAGCCATTTATTTATTGTTATTTCTAATTTCAAATCGTCCCGAAGCTATAGAGTTTCATGAATGTTTTGTTATACATAATATGCATGGTGAACAAGAACAACCGATTTAATTTCCCCTTTTGCCGAGAGTACTTGTCTATATAATAGCAACCTGCAGCCTGTGATATATCACGATGCATTTCACACTTGTTAGAAGAACTATCAGGTGAATTTACATACCAATTATTTTGCTTACCGTATAATGTTTACAGTCGGTCAGGTACAGTTAACATTTACTTAATACCCTGTCGAAGCGTTTTCTGATCTGTTATGTTGTACTATGATAGCAGATAATGTAGACATCAAGGTTATTTTATAATATACCTAAGCATTTAATGACTATCATGATATACATGGTGTATAGATAATAATTAGAACACTATCCGACTAGAATTTTGAAGGGGGTGCTGGTAGAGTCCCTATATGGTAAGACATTATGTTTTTAAAGACAAATTTAAATTTAATAATGGAGAACTATTTACATCAATTTGATCATTTATTCAAAAATATTATATATTGTATTTATTAATATAAAGACTTTCAGCTAGGTTTAATTTATGGCTTCATGGCAATTCTTCTAAAATTTGAAAATTATCATTAAAAATGTGTTTTTTCATAAGGCGTTTCTCAATCCTTGTCCATTTTGTTCTTTGTCTTACTCATAATTATGAAAATAATATATACTTATCCCAAAGCTTAATTAGTAGATGTGTCTAATTAATTTACTGCTAAAGCATATTCCTCATTATTTTGTAATTGTAATAGTTTCGTATGTATGTATGTTTATTCATAAAAACTACGGCTTTTCTTACTTAATTGAAAGATTAAGACGAAAATCCAAGATGTTTTTAAACGAAAGGGTCATTGACAAAATTTTGTAGGTCTTTTATGTTATGAAATTCTTTGAAGCAGCAGTTTATTGTTTAACCAAACAAATCTATTTTGGCATATTTGCACACAGTCAACTCCATATTCTTATTCAAAATAATTTGCTTGTGATATTTTTTAATTAAGTTTATTATAAAAGGAGTAATCGTCATCGTCTTGTTTTAATATGCGTTAGTTACTCTTGGTAACAATGTTTTTCTTTTATCACCCATATTCATTTTTCAAATATGGAATATTATTGGTTTTTTACCCTCAATAACACAATGTATATTAAAATTTTAAATTTCAAATTTGCATCATCATCATCATAAAGTCGTCAGTCCTAAAACCGGTTGGACACGCACCTTCACTCTTTCTTATCCTTGGCGAATCTTCGCATTTCTCTAAAACATGAACAACCCACATCCTTAACTATTTGCCAATAGTAATCTAATCTAGGTCTCACTCTACCCCTCCTAACTCCCGTCTCTGTCACTAATACGTCTTTGACTAGACCTTCATGCCTGAGAAGGTGTCCTACCAACTTATCTTGCCTATTTCTTATTGATTTCCATAGAGTCCTCTGTTCTCCTATTCTTTCTAATACCTCTTCATTTCTAACCCTTTCTATCCACGCCTGTAACACCACATTTCGAACGCTTCTAACCTTTTTTTCCGCCGCGCCCACCGTCCATGTTTCGCACCCGTACAGCGTCGTGCTCCAAACATACACCTTTAAGAACCTTTTTCGATTTTCTAAATTAACCGTTCGCGAACATAGAAGTAACTTCTTTTTATTGAAGGCGACTCGACCTTGCGCTATCCTCTGCTTTATATCCGTACTACTCCTTCCGTCGTGACTTATGTGACTTCCTAGATACCTAAAATCGGCCACCAATTTTTCGTCTCCTATCTTTACATTCGCTCTTTCCCTACTTTGTCTTCCCTTGCATTCCAGTACTTTTGTTTTGCTTTTATTTATTTTCATACAATATTGTTTTGTCAATATCGCTTCCATTTTATTTAAAGCTATCTCTTACTAGATTCTAAGACTCTAAATTCTATCATGCTCTATGAGGTGGCCCGTTTACTTTTTATATTTCTTTTAAAAATTCCTAGAACTAAGTGACATTATATTCCGCATTTATTAATGACGATAATGATTTTCTTGCCAAAAGGCAAACTATTTATCATTCTTATACACGACTTGTGTTGGTTGTGATATGACAAAGAAAAAAAGCTTTGCAATTGTTTCACCCTTGGCGACGTTTACATTATACGACCGTAGCACATCCATCACTTTCTCTTTCAACGCCTTCCTTTAAATTAATTAACCGATTAAAATTCAAATGACGAACGACATTTTTGTATCACCATTAATCTCTCTGTTTAAAGTCACTAGTACAACGATACAAATTAATTAAATTGCATCATAATTACATGGTCATGGTACCAACCCTGAACGTATCACTGTCAAAATGTCAACGAATATACGGGCATTCCGTAATGTATATCACAAATTAACAAATGCAAGTGATACGTATTAGAAAGCCATGTATCAATTTATTTAAAGTGATGTTATTTCCAAGGGCAATGTTTTACATTATTTATAATTTAATGGTCCAGGCAAGTTAGACTTTTGGGTGGGAATGTATGGAATACTCCCGATTTTTTTATGTAAGTTAGTAAAAAAATGCATACATAGCGCACACTCACAAGTGTAAAGAACTTAGTTTTTTTCTGACGATTTAGTCAAAGAAATTTAAAAGAAACGCTGTTAAGAATCAGTATTCGACAAGGGTAAGGGTGTCCGATTTTTCAAAGTAATAAATTTTATTTTATAAAAAGATCATGAGAATGTATCAGAAAACATTTAATTTGGAACCAATAAAAGTATTTTACGTAAAAATCGAGTTTATAAATAAATAGCCAAAAACAATGTTAAATAATCAAAAAATACAATTTTAATGACTGGATATGATTGAATTGTAGGTAGTTCCTACATATTCTCTGTGAGCATAGATCATCACGGATCAATAATTAACATTTGGTAGCATTATGAATTCATAATTTTTTTTATTAACAAATCTAAAAAAATCTATTTATTAGATCAAGATAAAGCTTTAGCAGGATTAATAACTACAAAAAAGGCTTTTTCTTCGGTATTTCGATGCAATAGTAGCCTTATTTCTATATTATGAACACGAAAAAAATGTTCGCCATAAACCTTCATTTATTAAAGAAAATTTGTAACTGAAAAATCGAACCCCTCTACACTTTAAAAATGGATTCTAAACGTCATTTCGATTAAATAATAGAAAAATAGTTATCGAAGAAAAACTTATCTTAAATTGTTTATAAACAAAGTAACACAAGTTTAATAATCATGCACGTAATTTTCTAATTCGCCTGGATGATAAAGTATGAGTAAAAATATACGATCATCCTTTCTGAATAATTATCGAAAATCGATTTTTAGGCATTTCATATTAAGGTGAATTTTAATTCAATTTTGTAATAACAATAAAATTATCAATACCAAAAAAGTAAATTCCCACAAATTAAAGATTATTATTATTTAAAAATCCGATAATTGGAAAACAAAATTAGTAAAAGATGGGTAATTGAACTGTAATAAATCAATTATTATTTATTTCAATACAAATGCATCTGGTATACGAAGTTAATTTCGATAATTTTATTGTTTTCCCATTTTTACAATAATTAGTTACCTATTATCATATCTAAGAAGAGATTTCGATGTAAGTACTTACAATTTAATTGCACACATTTTTGTTGGAGATATCTCGACATCATCTTTTTTTTTTAAGTTAGTTTTTGAATTGTTGTTTTGTATTTACTTAATTCTTTCCTAATTAAAGTGACATTGATAAGAGTGATAGCAGGTTATTTACTTTAGCATATAAATAAATAACGAACATCTAGTAGGTTATACCCAGATTTTATATTATTTTTGATAGACAAGGCAACTTTAACAACTTTTTCAATAATAACCAACAACATGATGATATAGCTATCTGCTTAGTTAAAAGTTAGAAAACAAATGTCTTAATAATTATCTGTAGGTACTTCAGATGAATTGGAATATTTATATTTTTAATTAGGGGTTTAAATTACCTATAACAACAGACATGTTATGTTTTTCTAGTCATTGAACTATAGGTACATATAAATAATGATAGATTCGACTTCAAAAATTACACCTTAAGGAAATTTGACGCAATGTCTACTGCAATGCAGTTGACAATTTTGTCTTTCAGTAAAAACGCCAGGGTACAGTCAGTTTCGAAATAATTATTTTATAATAACCAGCTAAGTATCTACGTAGTGCAACTAAAAGCAGGACGTAATGCAAAACTTAAGTAATTTTTAATTGGCACATATTTAATGTGATATTAAATGGACAAATTAGGTCATGAGTTAGAAAAACAATTTGCTGTTTAGAATTCTACTGACGTACAAGACAAGTAAAAAAGTTTAGTTTTCTATGATCTAATAACAACACATTTTTTGTATTTATGAAATAGAATTTAACTGTAATTTAATGCGTCTCTGTTTAAGTTTAATGTTCAGGGTGGACCGGCAAATATCCTAGAACTTTCATTGTATGGGCCTTGACTTATCTGGGCTCACCATCATTTGCTTGCGCGATTTAAGGAAATTTTGGGAAAACGTGAACCCAGGAATTTCGTTTGTGTTCTCTTTTTCTATTCTAACCATATGAATAGGGAGCAGACCTCGCCTACGCATACATGGCCCGTACTTAGACCGACGGTCAAAATTTTATGAGGTGAGACTAGGGTTGCCACCTTTTCAGGCTTTACATAAAGTATTTCTCGACTAAAAGGTTAAAAAAAAAGTACTCAGCATAAAAATAAAGTATTTTATTTTTTGTTTTTAAAAACATATTTTTTGTTACACCTAGCAGCCAGTAACAAATTGCTGTCGCTCTTAAATACATTAATAGCCTCTAAACATGGCAAACAAAGATTTAAGTAAACTAAAAGTTCATTTTTAATTAGTTTTAATGAAGCTTTATTCCTGTCGTCCCGCCACTTTGCGTTCATAACAGAGAATACTCTTTCTGTAAATGCTGAAGTGGCCGGAACGGACAGCAAAAGTGACACTACTTTGAACAGATTTGGGAAATCAGGTTGTTCCGTAAATATGGCATCAATATTATTGATGTAAAAATACTCTGAATTTCGAATAATCGCTTACAAAATTACGATGTTTACTTAAGGCCTTAAATAAAGTGTTTTTGCGTACTTTATGTCTTGTAAAGTATAACGTACGCACAGTCGAAATAGAGTACAATACTTTATAATAAAGTACGGGTGACAACCCTAGGTGAGAAGCATGAAATAAACGAAAATCGCACAAGACCTGCGGTAATGCGGCATATGAGATATGTCCCGCACATGCGTTCTCACTTTGGTTTCTATAGACAGTAGCTTAATGTCCTAAGTTCGTCCCTCATAATACTATCAGGGGCATTAAAGAATAAACTCCAGTCTGTCATAAATCTCCCTAACCAAACAGTGACGTCACCAATGGATATAGGTACATCTCTAAACAGCCTGCCGTATTATTGCCCATTTAGTATTACTTGTAATAGATTTTCGATTGCTAATTATGAAGTGTATAGATTTTCTAGGAAATGTGTCTAATATAATTTATTTCACACATGTTCGGGCGATTTTAGGCATTATATACATTTCCTAGGAATTGTATACAATGACGGATTTCATACATTTCCGGTAACATGTATATTACTAAACACAAAAAAATTACGTTAAAAAGTTCCCAAAAATAATGAAAGGAAATTTTTTTTTACATAAATTAATTGAATTAAATTTATTTTTTCAATACTTTAATCATGATTTATAACCATATAACTAATTGTACTTTAACTGGCGTCTTTTTTCAAAAATAAGACAGCGGTGCAGCGGGAATTATCCCGAACTCCTTTATAGCCAGTCCGACCCTAGTTGTCGTGTTATGTTCCTTTTTTTTTTTAATGTGACGTCATTATCCGGGTACCCAAGCGGATCCTAAAAAAGTGTCGGATATACGAGAATTTTTTCCTTTTTTTATTTAGAGGACTTTAAAAAATAAATTATCGGAATGGTATTAAGTGATGTAAAACATATTATGGATTGTATTACATAAAAGCATATTTTGGAAAAGTTTAATCGGTCGAATTGTACCTACACTTGTCAGACCTTGTAATCAATTGATCCTCATATAAATTTCGATAAACGCTCACCTTCATACGTATAATCCGTTTTAGCGTATTGTTTACAGCTTTTTAAGATTCGAGAAGAATTTCAAAATTATTTAACGAACAATTCAGAATGTCGCACCTTCTGCATTTCTACAAAAAGTGGGTTAAGAGTACACACAACAAACATATTGCTTGGTCCACCCACATTATGAATATTTGACTGTGGAATCACTCTCTTCGATTATCCAACGCAAAACTTTTGCTTTTACTTGGAATTCGGTATGGGGGATTACGATTACGCACATTAATTCCACGCTTGTACAATCTTATCTCTATAGCCAAATTCCTTTCGCACAAATTAGATCTTGATGTAGATTAAATTTTTTGCAAAATTAATAATTCGCTTACCTATCGTTTTAAAAGAAAGATATTTTGATGTTGGTCTAGATAAAGGTCAACAAAAAAATTGATTAAACAATAAATATGTACGTCTCTATTTGAACACAGTAGTTTAATGTAAATTTAAAAAAGAGACGTAGTAAAATTTCAAGGACAATAGTAAGTTTATATCAAATTGGAAAAAACTGTTTTTGATTGTTTTTCTGTTTAAATAAAAAACTGGAATGTAACTCCGTACGGAGGTTTAAAAAATATTGTTTAATGTGTAAAAATAAGTCGTAATAATTATCGTGTCTTGCACGTTACACATTAACGAACAGATCAGGTTCGTATTAGGCAGCTAATGATGCAAATAAAATAATATAAAACAAATAATCTTACAAATGTCTGCAAATATCTATTACTTTTTTCAGATTATGTGCGATAATGTCTTTTAGAAATTTATTAGCTAATGAATTTATTTATTGTAGACTTTTACTATCTATTATTATTATTGGGTCCCACTTAAAAAAAAATTTTTAATTAATTGAATCTCACGAACAATAATATTTTCAATTCTAAATAGATTTATTTACTAAGGGGTCGTATATAAAATATACGTCACTCAGATTCTCACATTTTTGGACCCTCCCTCTCTCTTCGTCACGCTTTCAACGATTCCCCTTATGAATATTACGTTACAAAAGCTAGTCCACCCCCTTAACAATACCCCTCCCTCCTCCTTATTTATGTTTTCTGTCAATTTGTTACAGTGTATTTTACTATGATATATTCATTTTATAAAAACTCACTCCAGAAAATCCTTTAATTACTTTATGTATAAAATTGAAACCAATTTAGAAGTTTTTGTGCTTTACGTAGACGCCTATATCAGGCTGTTCAACCCGCCAAATTATTTTTACGGCCCGCGAGTACATTTTGCTGTGAATAAATTTATGTTACTAAATTAATATTATTGATATTGTTGCTAAACAATTACGGCCACAATGTTTAATAAATTACGAATATTTTG
>NW_020439076.1:1563883-1571117 GCF_000699045.2 Agrilus planipennis
TGAGGAGCTTGACGAATCAGTCTATAGAGATGGCATTAATAGACTGGAACACCGCTATGAGAAATGTATCAGCCTTGGAGGAGATTATGTTGAGAAATAAAAAAAAAAAATTTTTAAAAACCTTGTTTTTCTTGGTCAGGCCGGAAACTTATCAATCCACCCTCGTACATTGTCAGTTGTTTGCCAACCTATTCCACACAAATTAATCATTCCTTAAATCATCTTAAATGCAGGCCTGTCACATTTTTATACCGTTAATTGGTACGAAAACTGCAACTGTTGCATCTTTTACGTAATGCAGTTTTTTTTATTGGCTCAATCCGGTGCAATAATATTCAATGAGGTTCAACAGTTTAAATGTTTCAAAAGAAGTTTCATAAATTGTGTCTCCATATGTGACCGATAAATAAATTATTATTTTTGTATTGTAATATGGCAAAATAATTATATGAATTAGTGATTTTTCACTTTAAGTTTAGTCAAACATATTTAATTTTAGGGTAGCTCTGTCACGGCAAGAAACAAATGCTCAGGGGAGTATGCCCCTTCTGTATTACTGTATTTTGTTTTGTTTGCTTTCTCTTTTGTTTTCAATCGGCTGAATTAGTTAAAAGCGGAACACCCCGTACATCCCACAATAAAGTGATTACAATTTCAGCACAGTTTAAACTAGAGATATACGGGATAGTGATTTTGCCGGATACGAACATCCCAAACCATATTAGATCCCATTCAAAAAACCGTTTAAACCCTAAACCAATGAAATTTTAATTCATGGTTGGCGGATTTTTAACGAGAGGGCTGAGATTAGACCCGTTGAAATAAGCCTATATGACAAAATCATATTAATAAATATCGTTAATTAAAACCTGATATAGCATCAAAGTCTAGTTAGAGACATATTAGAGGCTGAAACAGGAGTTAAAAGAAGCAGAGGTAGACCTAGATTAAATGAGTATGTGGGATGTTCTAGTTTTAGGGAAATGCGAAGGTTATCTGACGATACGAAAGAATGGAGGTGCGTGAGCAACCAGTCTTAGGACTGACGACCTCTTATGATGATGATACCATGAAGATGCAGAAATTTTAACAGTTCGGATATACTGATGTATTCTTGTTCACGAGAAAAAGTAAACAAGAAAACTATATCGAAATAACAAATAATTTAGTATCATCATAGACTGGTTGGACACGCACGTCCACTCTTTCCTATCTTGAGCTAATCTTCGCATTTCCCTAAAACTAGAAAAAAAAAAACTTTTGGGTGTTTCATTCCCACCAGCTAGTAATGCTGGTGGGCGGGCAGTCCCTCCGGACTATGCCGGAAGGTAGGGCGGAAGGCCCTCTTCAGCCTGCTTTCAGGAATCGTGGGAATGGGTGGTTCGGGTGAGAAAGATGAGACGGACGAAATGAAGACAGAAGAGAATGAAAGATTATCTGTGGAATATTACTGCCTCAGCATTTGCCTAAGCGATCCAAGGAAACCACAGAAAAACTTGGTCCAAGGCAGACGGACCCGGAATCGAACCAGCGTCCTCCCGAATGCTAAGCAATGGTCTAGACCTCTAGGCCATGCCGCTCGCTAAAACTAGAGCAACCCATATCTTTAACTATTTACGAACAGTAATCTAATCTAGGTCTACCTCTACCCCTCCTGACTCCCGTTTCTGTCTCAAATATGCCTCTAACTAGACCTTCAAGCCCAAGTAGGTGTCCTACCAACGTATCTCACCTATTCCTTGTTGACTTCTATATAGTTTTCTGTTCTCCTATCCACGGTATCCTCATCATTCGCATGTAACACCACATTTCGAACGATTCCAACTTTTTCTTTTTCGCCGCACCCACCGTTTCGCACCTGTACAGCGCCACACTACAAACATATACCTTTAACAATCTTTTTCCAATTTCTAAATAAATCGCTCGCGAGCATAGAAATGACTTCTTTTTATTGAAGGCGACTCGACCCTGCGATATCCTCTGCTTTATATCCCTACTACTCCTTCCGCCCTGACTTATCTGATTTCCGAGATACCTAAAGTCAGTCACTTCTTTTAATTTTTCGTCTCCTCTTTTTATTCGCTCATTTTCTACTTTTTCTTCCCTTGCATACCAGTATTTTTGTTTTACCTTTTAATTTAGCGTAGCAACTATTAAATATTACAAATTAGGACAAACGGTCTACGAGGGTGGATTGATAAGTTTCCGGCCTGACCAAGAAAAACAAGGTTTTTAAAAATTTTTTTTTTTTATTTCTCAACATAATCTCCTCCAAGGCTGATACATTTCTCATAGCGGTGTTCCAGTCTATTAATGCCATCTCTATAGACTGATTCGTCAAGCTCCTCAAAATAACCATTTACAGCTTCGATTACTTCTTCATTGTCCGCAAATCTCTTACCGCCAAGCCATTTTTTGAGATTAGGGAACAGAAAATAGTCACTCGGGGCTAGGTCTGGAGAGTAAGGAGGGTGCGGCATCAATTCAAACTTTAGATCGTTGATTTTAGCCGTCGCAACGATTGACGTGTGCGCTGGTGCGTTATCGTGATGAAACAAGATTTTTTTCTTCGCCAGATGAGGTCGTTTAATTTTCACCTCGTGGCTCAAACGTTGCAATAAGTCTGCGTAGTATTGACCAGTGATAGTATTACCCTTTGCAAGGTAATCAATGTATATAATACCTCTTGCATCCCAAAAAACAGTAGCCATAACCTTGTTCGCCGAAAAAATTGTTTTTGCCTTCTTTGGAGTTGGTTCCCCTGGTCCAATCCACTGTTTAGACTGTTCTTTGGTTTCAGGAGTGTAGTGGTGGACCCACGTTTCGTCAACGGTTACGAATCGACGCAAAAATTCGCTTGGATTACGCTTATACAATGACAAATTTGCGGTAGAAATGTTTTTTCGAATCAATTTTTGGTCGACTGTTAGCAAACGCGGCACCCATCTTGCACAGAGCTTTTCCATATGCAAATGTTGGTGCAAAATATGTTGCACACGTTCATATGACATCTTACAGGTCTCAGCTATCTCACGCACTTTCAATCTGCGGTCTCCCAGCACTATTTGATGAATTTTTTCGATCATATCTGGAGTTGTGACCTCAACGGGGCGTCCTGAGCGAGGCCCATCAGAGGTGCTCACACGACCCTTTTTAAACTCGGAAACCCACTGCTTAACGGTTGAATATGACGGGGAGGATGTCCCCAGTGTTGAGTCCATCTCTTTTTTAATTTCCTTCGGCGTTAACCCCTTCAAATAAAAGTATTTGATGACAGCACGATTTTCCTGCTTTTCCATTTTTACGAAAACCACAGAGGCGTCTTGTTCAGCGTGCTGTCAAACCTACACTAGCAAGGAGATCGGGCTGAAACTATAGCTACAAGCTATCCAAGGATGGTACTATAGAATGTCACCTCAAGGTAGGCCTAGTGGCGTCATCTCTTGGTTAGGCCGGAAACTTATCAATCCACCCTCGTATCTCAATACAATCTTAATTAATTAAATTTCTCATAGGCAAATTTTTTTAGTTATACTTATTAAAATTAAATTATTATTGCTCGTGTTGGTTTTTTCTTGTAGAATTACCCAGCACTGTCGGGTAGTCGACGTTGTTATCCTGTACTCGGTAGGATCTTAAAAAAAAGTGCTGGATTCGTCGAACACTGGATCCAACCCTGTCCATCCCTATTTTAAACATGATTTGTTTTTGACAATGTTCATGACATGTTTTTGTGTTTATTTCAGGTCATTCCTAAAACTATTATTATTTAAATTTGTTTTACAAATGGACTGTCGTTTAGGAATTGAATCTATAACGTGTTTCGACACCTAAGGTGTCACCCTCAGTTAAAGACGGGCCCCCTCAGGTGCTTTCTGAACATTTTATGTGGAATTTCGGGATTTTAGCGATCAATTGATTGATCTATAAGTGGATTTACCTGATAATTCTTGTTAGGATGATCATCACATTTTTCTGTTGTCCTTTCAGTAGAGCCTTGAAAAGGGCATGACACTTTAACAAAAAGAATTTTTTTGAACTTAAAAACATCAATGAATTACAATACAGTGTCGTGATTATCATAAATTGTTTATTCGAAATCACAATTATCCATTGCTTTCATATTTTTATTGGCTTACACGGTTGCTTATTAATTCAAAGCGCGACGTCTCTCGTGTGTGTTCTGAAGAGGTTTTAAAAGTGTGTAGATATAAATGAGTGTTTGTGTGTATGTGTATACATCATCCGGATAATTTTAGTTCGGGTGTCAAGTGGTCAGCGAAAAACTCGTCTGGATAATGTTCGAATGCCTGTTTTAAGATGTCAGAAGAAGAATTATTTATTTCTATTTCGAAGCGCCTCCATGAGAATATTGCTCCGCCGGAATTCGCTTACGGAATTCTGACCGCGGTATAAATGGAAGTCTCAAATACCATCGCATAAAATTATTTCTACCTTTAATGAATATGCGATAAGTTTAAATAGTCATATTGATGTATTTATGGCCAAAAGTAATGGGCTGGATATAGTTCTAATAGGACTTGATGTTGCAGCTGTAGTAGATGGGTAAAGAAATAGCATAAAATTGATAAAATTCAAAATTCAATTAAAAGCGAAAAATTTTAACCATTTTTTAAAATCCTCAAAAGTCATGTACCTATTTCTGATTTTTAACATTATGCATCTGCTTTGTAATATCCAGACATTCGTTTAAAGATTAACAATTAGATAAAAATTCGTTTTTACTATACCGCTACCGAAAATTCGTTATTTTTCCTTGATTTTAAGAACGAAAGCACAGCATTTATTCTTTACTAGGAAAGGATTTTACTATCCTTCTCGTGGTTTATTCCCGCAATTCTTACACGGAAGGAACATCAAACTTTCATCCCGTGCGTAATAAACTATTTTTAGATTTTTGAGGAATACGTTGTTTTTGATGATTTGAAAAAATGGTTAAACCTAGAAGTTTTTAATTTTTAGCAGTTTTCATCATCACAAGGTCATCAGTGCTAACACTGATTGGACACGCACCTCCACTCTTTTCTATCATGAGCTAATCTTCGCATTTCCTCCATTCTTTTCTATCATGAGCTAATCTTCGCATTTCCCTAAAACTGGAACATCCCACATCCTTAACTATTTGCGAACAGTAATCTGATGTTGGTCTATCTCTACCCCTCCTTACCCCCGTTTCTGCCTGTAATATGTCTCTGACTAGACCTTCATGCCTGAGAAGGTGTCCTACCAACCTATCTCGCCTATTTTTTATTGACTTCCATAGAGTCCCCTGTTCTCTTATTCTTTCTAATACCTCTTCATTTCTAACCTTGTCTGTAGACAACTATATAGTAGTTTAAGATATATTGTTACCACCAATTTGATTAGGTTGAATTAGCCTTTGATTATTATTTCCGAAATGTAGTTGATTGAGTATCGAAGTATCGATTATTTTCATAAAAAAGATACATTATTCTGACACATTAAATGTTCGACTATTTCATTCAATCTATTGCCCTGATTAACAAGCTATTCGACTAATCGATTGTTACAATTAATCGAAATCGATTATTCTTTTTATTACCTACATTACGTTTTACTGTTTCCTTTTCTAATAACGAGTTTTGGTTATTAGAAAAACTTTGACGATAGAAGAATATTTGCTCTTTTTTTTTGAATAGCACTTATTGTAGTGTGTAGCTACAGTTTCGTTATGTAATATCTGATTTACTTTTTCGTCTTGTCGGTTTTTTAGATTTTGTTTGATTTGGTAGAAAGTTCTAAATACTTAGCTAAAGCTTGCGGAAATAAGGGTAATTAACTTCGCTGTGATTCTGGAGGTGTTAAAATGTTAAACAAATATTGTAACAGAAAAACGTTAATATGTCCGCATATTTGCCCCATGTGACTTTCTTGTTAGGTTTGCAATATGAGAACTAATTATTTAAAAAAAAAAAAGTTCACCAAAACTTATTCACGTGTTGTATCTTTCAAGTCTTGTAACTTACAATTATCTTAAATTAAGCAAGTAAAAATTAACAGTTGTCTAACGAAGAAAATATTACGAGAAAATTAAGTATAATCATCAATGAAATGAATTACATTAAACAATCACCCGATACAACGGATTTGAGTCAAAAATAGTAGACAACATCATTGGAAAATTAAACTGGAAAATACACACTTTAAAAGTTAAGCAAATAAGTAAGTAAAAAGTATCTACTACAATACATTTTCATAGCAAATTCTCCCGCAGTCTAAAGCTTCTCCGATTGTTGTTTGCAATATTTTTTAGATAATTCGGACAATTATATTTAATAAAAGTCCAAGAAAAAGCTAGAATCTGCAGTATAAAATGTTAAACTTGCGAGAAATAATATATGGGTCAGAGTCGTACGCCAGTCAACGTTAGTTTTAAGGAACACTGAACTCACCGAATCGTTAGATTTAATAGAATAGATCGATATAGCATAGCTTCCCACATATTTGATAATAACCATGATATAGATCCAAATTGTTTAACTTTAATAATAATTTGTACACATAGACTTGAAGTAATATTGTAGAAAATGTACATATTAGAATTATTTGTAAAATTTTAAAATAATTCTGTATTTTTTTATGTAAAACATGTCAATTAAAGCGTATCTTGTTTACTGCAATGAGAAATGTATAAACATAAACCGTTGCAACTTCTACGTCTCCTTACAGCACCTTTACGTCAGTCCGCTGATTTATTAACCAATCGTATCAGGGGAATTCTTTTTGTACTGTAGCACTCGAATCATCAGCTTATGTAGAAAAAGTTCTACCCCGCGGCTTCGCATACGTTGATGTTTCATTTTATTGATTTTCATATAAAAATATTTAAAGATTGAAATTAATGCTTAGGTTTAGTGTCCGACCGAAACTGGTTTTTACGACCGAAACCGAAACCGAATTTCGGCAACGGTCTCAGTTTCGGCCGAAACCGAAACAGAAACTTCCTTATAAGGATCATGTTTTGAGAGAAAAATAAAGAAAACGTTATTATAATCAGTCAGTTTTATTTTTTATCTTTAAATCACATAGCTCTGCAGTCTTTGACATTTTCACTTATTGATAATCAAATCAAAATCAACATAACAACCCCTCATTTAAGGAAATACTTTAATTGCGCCTTAAAAATACTTAAAATAGGTGAGATGTTTATTTGAGTAAGTATAGTAGACTAGACTCATTTTTCTTTTGAAGA
>NW_020439076.1:1572118-1586133 GCF_000699045.2 Agrilus planipennis
ATTAAGGTAAAAGGCCCAGTTTCTGACACTCTAAGAGTGACAGCTGAGATTATATTACGATAACTAAAATAATATTTAATTAGAATAAATAATTTTTATACTATAAACAAGTTCAGAGTTTCTAGAAAAACTCATATACGCGATATAATTATTTGAAGCGAATTAGTAATTTTAATTAATGATTTAAAAAGTGATGTTTGAAGACCCAGTTTCTGACACTTAAAATTTCTTGTATTGTATTTTATTTTATTTTTATACTTATATAATGATTATTTCACTGATTGAATCGTCGAACGCGCTTCCGTAATTTGCTTAGACCATAACTAAAAAATGGCTTCCGCAGTCACTCCACACTTAAAGATTTTTTTTATTAAGTTTTCTTATTTTTTATTATTGTGCTTGTCATTAATTAGGTACAGAATAAATTTATTTTAATTTTTAAAAAATTTATTAACCCAGTTAAGATCTTTTTTTTGTTTATTGAACATAAACCTAAAATTTTCAGAAACTGGGCCAGTGTCAATAACTCGGTCTTTTACCTTATATATTTCAATTTAGTCCCGAACAATTTACATATGAAATGCCGGACGACTACTTAAAACTAATTTTCCTATCCCTAAGAAACAGTACTTTTTCAGGTAAAAGGTACCGTATAAACTTTTTTCTGTACTAACAATGTGTGGAAAAAATTTCATGATAATTGGTTGAGTGGTTACGACGTAAAATCGTTACAAACAAACAAACATTCCATAATTCATAATATTAGTTAGTGGACATTATCAACCCGGGATTACTACGATACTTATTATGTTTCGACAAAAAAGGAAAGTAATTTTGCAAAGTCGATAGCAAATTTTCGAAACAAGAATAATTTTATTAATCGATCAAAGCAATATTGTACCTTATAAAACAATAATGCTGAAAAATGTATTAAGTAGACGATTATGGTTAACTATACTAAATTGCCAACGGAATGTTTGTTTATGACAAATAAGGTAATCAAAGTTCTTTCAACAAAAAGAAACCAATCGTAATTGGCAAATGTTTGAGCTATTATGCTCTGTAATTATTATTTTTCCTAAACGAGACTCGTTGAATACCCACGTCCAAACATACGATTAGTGTGTCATGCAATAATAATAATAATAATAATAAATAGTGTGGAAAATGCATTTTTTATAAAATAACAGGTATAGGTACCTGTAAACAGGGGTGTATAGCTACATGAGGGTTCGAGCGAGTCAAAGCCCATTCATTAAATGAAAGTTTTGCTATTTTGCATTTTTTATTTGTATTTTAAATAAATAGTAAGAATATAAGTAAATAAATCCCGTTTCTGGTGATCTGTAACCTCAAGTGGATGCAATGGGCAAATTTGTATTCTTTAAACGACTGTCTCCTACTGTATTTTATTTTTATTGGGCGGCTCTTGTGGTGTCATAAATAGTTTTAGAACAGAAGGCATCCTCTTTTAAAAATAAACTTCTTGTCGGGGTTGAATTCCTAAATAACTGGTACTTTGTATTCTGAAACGGTTAATGCTTAATTCAACACTTCCCTTTTGCATAATATTAACCAGCTGCTGTGTAGGTATTGTAGTTAAGATCATTATAATAGACAGATGTGCAGTCTTGCATGCACAAGTAGGAGACTGATTTTCCAACTCAAATTTACAAAAGTTCTTTGAGTAACGTCCTGGTAGTTTGTGATTTATAAACACCCTGTATTTCTTCAGTATGTGTTCAACTTTTTGATTTAAAGTAGAGATTTATTTAAAGTAGAGATTCACTAGATAGTGATTTTGCCTGGTATCCCAATACAATCTTAATAACCAATTTTTTTAGCCAGGATTTTTTGCTATACTTATTAAATTACTAGCTTTTCCCCGCAGCTTCGCTCCCAGAAATTAATATTCTTTCTCCATAAAACCTTTTAGCTCCCAATTCACCCTTACAACGTTTTAATTTTGTGTAATGTCGCCATCTTTCAAATACAAACGTAGCAACAACATTTCATCCTTAAGGGTTGATTTTTAAAAATTGCCAAAACACGTATTTGCTTAATTTCAGCAATGAGCATCCTTCGAGTAAATCCGAGTACAAATAAAATGTAGCCCATGGAAACGTTGCAACCTCTTTTCATTTGATTAATAATATCAAACAGCATATATACCAAGTTTCAAGTAAATTCAACCATAAATAAAGTATGTCCCAAACAAAAATTGCAACACCTTTCCCTTTTTTAAATTGTCGAGATAGATCTTTCAGAAATTAAATGAGAGACCATTAAAACAAAGTTTCAAGTAAATCTGATCACAAATAATATGTTCCATTTAAACATTGCAACTCCTCTTCACCACTCATCCCCCCCAACAGAGATTGAATTTTTTAATCAATTTCAAGTAAATCGAACCAAAAACAAACATGCAATCTTAACAAATGAAAGGCTAGACTGATGTTTTGACTGATAAATTTTTTGTTTTGCTGTCAATTTCGTTTTGTCATTCCATGTCAGTTGCGTTTACATATACCACATTTTTCTCGTGGAAAGTGATAAAAAGTATCCTATGTCCTTCTCCCGGTTGTAAGATACCTCCCCATCAATTTTCAGCCAAATCGGTTCAGCCGTTCTTGAGTTATAAGTGAAGTAACTAACACGACTTTCTTTTATATATATAGATTAATGCTGGTATTGGTTTTTCTCTAGGGTAGAATTACTCGACACTGTCGAGTACCCGGCGTCATTATCCGATAACTAGCCGGATCCTAAAAAAGGTACTGGATCCGCCGGGTACCGTATCCAAACTATGGATCCGGCTCACTTCTAATTTAAATAATAATCAATTCTTTTGTTGGTAGTTTATTATTAATTAGCATTCTTTGCTTTTAAGTCAAAAAACTAACCGAAAGAAAAATAGAAGTAAAAAGACGGTTGTTAAGTGTGACAAGTGTAAAATGAAAGATCATCTTTAAAAGCTTCGAGTTAAATAAACATAGATGAACATAATCGACGACTAGAGATAATAAAGACTCTTTTTTGTTGAAATTAGTGGTCGCTCCAGTTGTACCCAGTTGTGAATGTTTGAATTCTTGGCACAAGAAAGATCATTTTATGTCAAGTCGTAAATAATGACAACGCCACCTTTTCTGGATGTCTCCTAAACATTCCTGGATACTAAAATCATTCATGGTCACTTTGCTGCTAAACAATTTCCTTGAAGAATATTGGTTTATTTAGAATTCCAAGCACAGAAATGCAATAAATATATAGGGTTGTTCGGAAAGTCATTTCATTTTTTTTTTGTGGAAATGAAAGACAGTTTTCGTATAATAAACAAATACTTTATTAAATTATATATTGACCGTTCTGGTCCAACACCTTTTGCCATCTTTCTGGTAGTAGCATAATTCCACGCTCATAAAATTTTTGGTCTTTGCTGGCAAAAAACTGATCGAGGAGGTTTTTGACCTCCTCATTTGAGGTGAAGGTTTTACCGTCTAAAAAATTTTGGAGTGACCGGAACAAATAATAATCCGATGGTGCCAGGTCTGGAGAATATGGTGGGTGTAGCATTGTATCCCATTCAAGCTGTAAAAGCTTTTGGCGAGTGACCAAACTTGTGTGAGGTCTCGCGTTGTCTTGGTGAAACACTACACCTTTCCTGTTGATTAGTTCTGACCTTTTCTGTTGAAGTGCATCATTCAGTTTGTCCAGCTGATGACAGTAGACTTCCGAATTAATCGTTGTGTTATCCGGTAAAAGCTCAAAAAAAACGATTCCTTTAAAATCCCACCAAACAGACAGCATCACCTTTTTTTGGTGAATATCGGCTTTGGAAATGGTTTGAGCCGGTTCATCTTTTTTGCTCCATGACCTCTTGCGTTTGACGTTGTTGTATACAACCCATTTTTCGTCCCCAGTGATGATGCGCTTCAAAAACGGATCATTTTCGTGACGTTTGAGAAGCGAATCGCAGACGTCAATGCGGCGACACAGATTTCTCTCTGTGAGAACATGGGGAACCCATACATCGAGCTTCGAGGATAATCCCAGGCCTTTCAAGTGGTCATAAACTGTTGAATTTGATAAATTTAACCTCAATCCGATCTCACGTGTTGTTATTCGCCGGTTCACATCAACTAATGCCTTTATCGCGTCTTTATCAGCTTCAACCGGCCTTCCCGAACGTGGTGCATCTTCGACATCAAAATTGCCGGATCGAAATTTAGCGAACCAGTTCTGGCACTGGCGTACTGTCAACACACCTTCTCCATACACATCAGTCAATTTCTTTCTGGCTTGAACAGCATTTTTACCCTTTCTGTAGTAAAACAGTAAGATATGTCGAAAATGCTGCTTATCGCTCTCCATATTTAAAAGGGCACCAACCAAAAACTACTGCGTAGAATTAATTGGAATTTTTCACACACAAGCCTTGCTATATGAGCTCTCAAAGCATATAAAAATTATACGGCTAAAATGTGAAGTTGGGTGCAGAAGAATACAATTAAATCCTCTGTCGGGAAAAAACGAAATGACTTTCCGAACAACCCTATACATAGTGTAAAAGAAATAAATTCCAAATGATCGCTGCTTTGTCTAGGTTGCGGTTGAAGTCCACTAGTAGAGATTGATACATAAATCTACGGATACTATGATACTTCTTCTTCCTCTTCAAGTGTAAAATGAAAGATCATCTTTAAAAATTCAATCTCATTGTTTTCCGAGTTAAATAAACATAGATGAACATAATCGACCACCAGAGGTAATTTTTTCCCCGGCGTCATTATCCAATACCCTATCGGATTCTAAAGAATGTGCTGGATTCTCTGGGTATTCGGTTCGTCCCTGTATAACTCCACAAACACATAATTTTGCAACCAATTTTGTGTTTTCTCAATTAACCCTATATGTACATAATTCTGCTTGCAGTAAGAAGTATGGAATATCCAGTTTTGAACAACTAAACATTAAACATAAAAGTAAATATGCTTTAAAATTGAGAAAAGAATGAATTGTTTCTGAATTCATATTCTCACAAGTCACAAACTTCTCTGTACAGATAGATCGCAGAACAGGTGTTACGAAAGGAAAGCCGTGTCATTTTTATTGAGGTGGCTGGGGGGTGAGGGTTTTTTTTATGATTTTAATATATTAGGGATGCTTATAATCAGGGCCGGACTGGCCCGGGGTGCAGGGGTGCAAATGCACTACGGGTCAAATGCCTCCCGGGCCAAATGACTCAAAAAATGTGAAAAAAAAAGAGAAATTTGGTTACATCGCACCCCGGGCCAAAATCTTCAGTCCGGTTCTGCTTATAATAAACTATGTAATAGCAAACGAGTTTTTATAATTAGTGCAGTAGTTCTTAATATTGCTTTTATAACATTGTGAGAGATGTCGGTGATATTTCTATTTTCTAACAAAAAGCATCATTACACTGACGTGTACACTTAAAACATTGTATTAATTTTTGTGAATATGCTTATGAAGTGTGTGCCGTGTACCATTACACGATTTTTCCATTTCTGCTGTGTATTCTGCCTGTCTACGTATAAAATAGATTTGTACTCGTAAATTTCTTCATCTTCTTCTTCGACTCGAGTGTATTCGGTAGCTACTGTAAAATTTAAATTGAAAATAACAGTATGATGACTGTTTTGTAAACATAAAATTTCTAGCGAGTTGCACTCTTCTTCTGTATGATGCTAGACGGTAATAAATGTCAACTGTCACTATTCCGAACACTAAACTAATGCAATTAATTTAGACAGAATTATTCCTCATAATTATCAGCTAACACCACATGGTCCGCAGTCTTGCTTCAACTGCATGGCGCCATGCCGTTTTGTCGTAATGTTGGCAACGAGTATTCGCATTTTAATGTTGGGGCAAATTAAAATTAATGGTCATATACAGGGTGATTTCAATCAATCCACCAACAAAATATGTATATATATGGAAACTAAATCGATTCGTTTTAAGTCTACCAATTTGATAAATAAATAAATAACTGATAAGTTCAATGAAGCAACCATGATACCAATTTTGGCAACTTAGTTTTACTTAATGGGGTGATATGTCTGTTTGTAGTAAATTGTACGATACACTTAAATGGTCTATAAAAAATTTATAGCACTTTTGTGCTCTATTATGAGGCTATTATCTTGAAATGAAACTATTAATGTTGATATTAATAACAAAGCTGTTCAACTTAAGCCAATTCAATGTAGAAACAGTTTATGCAACGTAATATGACAGTATATTTTGCTGTTAATATTAATGCAAACCGTGAATAGATTAGAAGTGCTTAGGTAATTAGCAAAATACCGTGTAGAAACATTTATTTGGTCGATTTAAAATCCAATTTCATTTACATTTTAAAATGTCTGTTAGGTACTAGCCAAACTCAGGAGGACGGTAATATTTGCATTTTCCACTGTAGCTGTAAGAGAGTTGGACTCGGAGGTTTCCAATTTCTTTTGACTATGGAACCCTGGTGTATCCATCTGATCTTTGCGGAACCCTATCTCGACAACAAAATGGGAAATTGACAATAATTTCAATTTTAAGGTCTCTTTGTTTGCACTTTCGGAACCCCTGGGAGCCTTCCTCGGAAGAACCACTTCCATAGATCACAACACAAACACACTTCTTTCAATAAAATTCTTGAATAAAAAAACATCGAAGGAGTTAATGTACTCTCATTTCAAAATTTATACGATACTTTTAAATTTAAGGACAATATTTTTTAAACTGAAAGGTGTATGTTTGGAGCACGGTGTTGTACGGGTGCGAAACATGGACAGTGGGAGCGGCGGAAAAGAAAAGGTTAGAAGCGCTCGAAATGTGGTGTATAGGCGGATGATGAGGATATCGTGGGTAGAAAAGGTTAGAAATGAAGAGGTATTGGAAAGAATAGGAGAACAGAGGACTCTATGGAAGTCAATTAAAAATAGGCGAGATAGGTTGGTAGGACACCTTCTCAGACATGAAGGTCTAGTCAGAGACATATTAGAGGCAGAAACAGGAGTTAGGAAGGGTAGAGGTAGACCTAGATTAGATTACTCTTCGCAAATAATTAAGGATGTGGGCTGTTCTAGTTTTAGGGAAATGCGAAGTTTAGCTCAGGATAGGAAAGAGTGGAGGTACGTGTCCAACCAGTCTTAGGACTGATGACCTTATGATGATGATTTTTTAAACTGTTCCCCTAAAGGAATTTTTTAAGAACGAGTAATAATAATATTAAAATACCTTAATACGAGTAGGCAAATTGCTTGAGCTGCTTAGTTCCAATAAAATGGTATTTTCTCAAACATATAATTTGATACAATGGTTCAAACAATTTGTCTAGTCGGGAGCTATTCTCAAAGGAAAATGTTATTTTACTGAAATGACCATTTGTTTGCGAAAAATCTTGGGATTTTATAAGAATGGATAGAGAAGAGACTGGACAAACATTAACAATTTTTCTTTACCTGCATTAATTTTTTTATTGAAATAAGGATGTTTACTCAGTAAAATAGTATTTGTCTAGGCGAATAACTCGAAATAATGGTTGAAATAATTTGCCCTCTCAAAAAGTATTTACTTACAATAGGTAAACGCTATTTAACTGAAACAACCGTTTGTCTTTTTCAATGTTTCATTTTTATTAAGTACCTATTCGTTTTATGACATAATTTAACATAACTCTTAATTATGATTGACGCAAAGGGAATAATTTGAAATTATTCGGAAAATTCTCCAGCATAGTTCACCCACATTGTTTGTTCAAGTTTCTGCTTCACGTTTTCCGACTTGAATGCATGCCAAAAATTGAGTCGTATTGCAGTAACGTCTGCAGTTTACCTTTCTGTGCTGCATTCGATCGCAGTTCTGCATATCATTATTACAGTTCGCCGTTTTCCTTGTTGTATCCTAACCGTACAACTTAACGCTCTAACTATCATGTTACATCAATATCTGAACGACTCTATTGTAAATATAAATAGTTATAAAATGACAACTTTAGGGATAGATATACAGGGGCAAAAGATTAGTATTATATTAGAGGAGCTAGAGATAGTATTATAGTGGATATGTGTATAAATAAAATAAAAGCGGTTTTGACAAATCAGTATTGGATGAAATTAAATAAAAGTACAACAAAAATACTAGTATGCAACGGAAGAAAGATTAAGGAAAGAATGAATTACAGATAGGAGACGAAAAAATTGAAGTGACTATAGGATGTCAGATAATTCAAGATGGAAGGAGCAGTAGAAATATAAAATAAAGTCGCCTATAATAAAAATAAGTCACTCCTATGCTCGAGTACGGTTAATTTAGAAGTTCTAAAAAGATTATTAAACGTATAGGTATGTCTGGAACACGGCTCTGTACGGGTGTGAGACGTAGATTGTGGGCGCAGTGAATAAAAAACTGTTAGAAGCGTTCTAAATGTGATGTTACAGGCGAATAATGAGGATAACGTAGATATAAACGGTTAGAAAAGGTAAGACATTAGAAAGAATAGGAGAACAGTCAATAAGAAATAGGCAAGATAGGTTGCTAGGTCACTTTTTCAGGCATTAGGGTCTAGTACAGCGGTCGAGGAACCGGGGTAAATTACCCACCTGTTAGTAATTTTTTCAACTTAAACAATTTAGCGACATATGCAGGCCAGGCAATCTCACTTCCCACCACTGTGTTGTTTTCTTTTCAAAATTATCATCATCAACTTACACAAAAATATTTTGGGGTAATGAATAAAACAGTTCCCCGACCGCTGGTCTAGTATGAGACAAATTGGAAGCAGAAACAGATGTGGGATGCTCAGCTTTTAGAATAATATGAAGATTAGCTCAAGATGGGATAGAGCCGAGGTGCGTGTCCAACTAGTCTTAAGACTGACGACCTCATGATGATGATGACGATGATAAAATGATATATAAGGATTCTTTTGTATTTTTGTAAAATTCCAGGTAACTATTCAAAAATTAGTCTAAATAATTAATTGTAATTTTCATTACTTCAGTACTTTTGCGAATAATTAACTAAATACTGTATTATAGTATATTTCGGCATCAGTATGTAAAAATGAATTGTATCATTCTTGGAACTTAAAATATCAGGGGCGAAGTTTGATATTAGTGAAACTTTGTTTTCATGCGGATTGCTGAGGCATAATTCCCCTTGCAGAGCCGCACCTCCTAAATACCGATAGAAATTGAAGGTTAATCACCAGTTATTAACTAACTAACTCGCTGACTACTGGTCTTTCGTTTGTTTAGTATCATTAATTTGCTCCCGCAGCTAAAGGACAATGAGATAATGTGATGAGCTTTAATGTATCGCCAACCCAAAAACAAATGGAAGAGTTTATTTTTTTTAATGTTCTCATCAACCGGACTCCGAATGTCAATTAGTTAATAAAAGTTGGAAATGCATACGTCACAATCATGTATCCAACTTCTAGCCAACAGCTTCTTGATTCAATACGGTTTGACGCTAATATTCAGCCCTATAGTGAAAAGAATACTAATAATTTTAGAATATGTGGCTGACAGACATTTTTATGAATAATTTGTATAACAAAACATATGTCCAGATTGATTGATTTCATTTATAAGCAGTGGCGGCTTTTGATAAAAAATGCATTAATTAGCTGCAGTGAATGCAGCTCTGTAATATGTCTATGTTACCGGAAATGTATGAAATCCGTCGTTGTATACAATTCCTAGGAAATGTATATAATTCCTAAAATCGCCAGGAAAGGTGTGAAATAAATTATATTACACATTTAAATTTAGATAAAAAATCATGAAAACAGGCTTATAGGAAATTAAATTCTCTACAAAAGAGTTTCTTTTNCCAGTTGATAGATGATACCGTTTGTGTCGTGAAAGATACTATTAAATCATATAATGAAAGTTTAGAATCTCTAAAGTTGAATGAACAATTAATATCCAAAAATATTTACAAAATTCAAGATCTGCTAAACTCGCTGTCAACAGCAATTAATTTTATTGAAATGTCTACCGATCTACTTAACTTAGCCGTCAAAATTCAAGAATTATTATCTACTATAAAACAACAGATTGAAAAGATCACAATACGACTATTATTTTCCAAATTACGAAAACTACCTCCAAGCTTACTTGAAAACACAGACGTATTGCAATCATCAACTACTTATCAACAACATATTAAAAACAATCAAAATTTTCCTTTCATAATAGCAGTCACGAATTTCTATAAATTTGTTGATTTATGTACAGTAGGGTGGTCGTTAAAAATTAAATTCTTTCGGACGCCCAAAAAAATCCTTCCTTTTGACGAAAAACTACGGGAAAAATTTTGCTTTTTGATTTTTAACAAAAGAACACGTGCCGACGGCAATTGAAGTTCATTTTTCGATAAAATTATAGTTTTTTGGAATATTTGTAACAGTATTTGAATTTAGATAAAAAATCATGAAAACAAGCTTATAGGAAATTAAATTCTCTACAAAAGAGTTTCTTTTGGTTTTAGATGAAGTTCATATCCATCGAGATAATCTCATTGGTAAACTTATTAACTTTATTAAGTCATTTATTTTAGCACTAAAAACTTTATTTTTCTTGAAATATGAACAATTCTCTTAAAATATCTTGAATTTCAGATATTTCCTTGATATTTTGACATGGGTAAATGATTTTCAATTTTATGATTTTCAAATCTATCGGTGAGTTACCTATGATTAATCCATAATGATATCGATATCGATATTTTCGTAAATTATTAACACTTCTAAAAATCTATTTACAGTAGACATTGCTTGGTTTACTATTTCGTTTTGAAAATAAATAAATAATATTGAATATAACTTGGTAGTCATTAAATAAATCTCTATAAATAAATAATTGTATATAAAATTTACAAAATTGTTCATATTTCAGGAAAAATAATGTTGTAAGTTTTTTGTTGTTCTGTGCTCTGCAGTCATCCTTCTTTGTATGTATATTAGGTTCTTTTGGTAGAGTTTTTTTTTATTTATAGACGATTGTACACGCAGTTTATTTTTGCGTTTAATTAATGTGTTCTCTCTGCAAGCTTCTTCAAGGTTACACAGTGAACTTTTGATTAATTACTTGCTTTAACTCAATTATTTCTGCGTTATAAATAAAAGGTTCTGCGACAATTGTAGTTACAATTGTTCCTTGTTTCTGTATTTAATCAATACATGCATACCTGAATTCAATGTAGAATAATTTTTGAAGTGAAACCAATATTTCGCATTCATTCGCTAAAAATAGAAGTTGTGTTTTTCTTGTTTTTAGTAATTAGTTAATGCAATAGTTATAGCAGTTATAAATACTACTATAATACACAATTTAGAGAAGTTTTACTTCTTACGCGTGTACACTAATACACCCTCGCCCCTTTTTTTAATACTTGCTAGTCAATGCGCCAATATATGAACGGATTTAACTAGTATATCTAATAATTAAATACACTTGAAACTTTTCGAAAGAACATGTTTCTTCAGTTAGTCATTAATAATTTAATATTCTTGTTGCGATTTCCTATTAATTAAAATTCACCTACAGTTTCAACTAAAAATAACATTATTTGCATACAGAGTTTAATTGTTTTTATCATGTGTCATAGATCAGTACCTTTAATTTTATAAATGGCTACTCTTTTTGCTTTCTAACACAAAAATACGTTTAGTCATTTTTCAGTATATGTTCAACCTTTAATAAGAGGTGCCAAGTAAACATTAATAAAAAAAGTAGGAAGTTATCAGGATTTGTGTAAATAATGACTATTTTTCGTTTCTAATAAATGTCAGTTAGACTTAAGTTTAGATAATGTTGCATTGTTCTGACTAAAATGTAAATTATATTTAAATATTCATTTTAGTATTGAATGGTTTGAATTTTTGTTGTTAATCCAAAACGAAAAAAACAAAAAGTAAAATAAAAATACTGGTATGCAAGGGAAGACAAAATAGGGAAAGAACGAATGTAAAAATACGAGACGTTAGAGGAAGTGGCTGATTTTAGGTATCTAGGAAGTCACATAAGTCAGGAGTAGTGGGGATATAAAGCAGAGGATAGCGTAGGGTCGTCTCGCCACCATTAAAAAGAAGTCACAGATAGATCGGTAGGACACCTTTCCAGGCATGAAGGTCTAGAGGGAGACATATTTGTTGACGCCTGGTTTGACGAACTTGTTTTATGATTAAAACTCACGTAAGTTTTTTAATGTTGTGTTTATTTAAACTTGCAACATAAATAATTGTCACGCTGGATTGTCACTTGATTGTTACTTCTCTTATGATTGTTACACCTCTCTGGTTGTCACTTATTCACCCTGATGAATTAACTTTTTAACTTTTGGGTGTTTCATTCCTACCAGCCAGTAATGCTGTAATTCGTAATATATAATAATCGAGGGTTGATTCCTTCTTTATTCCTGTTTCCTGAAATATGTTATAAATGATTTTCTGTCATTTATGTAAAACAGTTACCCATATCCTCCAACAAGAATAACTGCATAAGTGCGTATAAACATACACTAGATTTTGCAATATTAGCGAAAACAAATAAGTAACGCCAAGTCCTTGTACTGAATGTTCATCTGGCCTATATGCCACGAAGTTGTTTGTTGTAGATACATTTAATTTGCAAATAACAATAACCGTCACTAGTCTCTCTTTCTGATACATAGGTACAACTACTGCTAGATGAAAACCATATGTGGAGTGAATGATTTTTGTTCGGTGCTCTCAGAAAATTACAATGCGCCATAAAAAGGTAACCAAGGCAAAGAGAACTTCGCCGACTGTTGCCTATGTACACATCAGGGCTGAAAATGTTTAAAGCCACGTAATGTTATTGCTTAAAATAGTAGCTGTTAATGTTTGCACGCAAAGGGAAAATGAAAGAAACATTTTCCTTTGTGAAGAAATACGTAGAATACTCCAAAATGTGTAACGAACGATGAATAATAGGCGCACAATATGGATAACGTGCAACTATAGCAAATTTGCTATAATTGTAGAAAAACGGTAAATGATGCGTGAAATGCCATAAAGGCAATCGACTTAAATTATTAAGAAATATATGGTTTTATAAAGAACCTTTTTGTTTTACAATCAAAATCCACAGAAACACATTTAAATAAAAAATGGAAGATTTACTTTCGATGTGTAAGGTGCTTTTGATTAATCGGTCTTCAATTAAAACTCTGCAATTTTAACGTGCTCTAGTTGGAAATAAACAGTTGGAAAAAAGTGAGCGATCTAAATGTTTTTGTCTGGGCGAATAGTTGGCTGCATATGTTCGATGAAACTGTCAAGTCAAAAATTTACCTGCATGTATTTTTATAAACGAACACAATAACAAAAACAGCCTCTCTATTTGTAATTTTGTAGTGTGCTTACCAATATTTTCAATAACACCAACAAGTTTACTGATTTTGTAGATAGAAAGATGTTATCATCGATCACACTATCAGTGATCGTCCTGATCCGTAAATATAATACTTATTGTGTGGTAGATGATTGTACTTAAAATTAGAATAATTGTAATGCCGTACACATACTGACAGGTTAGATGACGAGGCTGAAATGGTATATACAAACAATTATTGTTGCGTGCGTATACAATAACACCAAATTCGGAAGATTTGGTTCAAGGTGGCGGACAATTATATTGAAGCGAGATCTGGGTTCGTGGTATCAACTAATCTATAAATATCAGACGATGATATGACCATTTCATGCCACTACTTTTATCTATACCTGTGTATCAGTTGTGCCATACTTACACACAAGATTCTTAAATAGAGAACTAATTTTTGTACAATAAAGCTGCATCAGACTCTACACAGGTAGTACGAGGGTGGATTGATAAGTTTCCGGCCTAACCAAGAGATGACGCCACTAGGCCTACCTTGAGGTGACATTCTATAGTACCATCCTTGGATAGCTTGTAGCTATAGTTTCAGCCCGATCTCCTTGCTAGTGTAGGTTTGACAGCACG
>NW_020439076.1:1589158-1596379 GCF_000699045.2 Agrilus planipennis
CTCCTCGATCAGTTTTTTGCCAGCAAAGACCAAAAATTTTATAAGCGTGGAATTATGCTACTACCAGAAAGATGGCAAAAGGTGTTGGACCAGAACGGTCAATATGTAATTTAATAAAGTATTTGTTTATTATACGAAAACTGTCTTTCATTTCCACAAAAAAAAAAAACGAAATGACTTTCCGAACAACCCTATAGATTAGACTACTGTTCACAAATAGTCAAGGATATAGGATGCTTTAGTTTTGAGGAAATGCGAAGATTAGCGTAGGATAGGAAAAAGTGGAGGTGCCAGTCCTACCAGCTACAGGACTGACGACTTTATGAGGACATCATGTATACAAGTAAGGCAAAATGACCGCCGAACATAGATATTACAGATTTCTTTGTCGGTATTTTTTCTTTCACGAAGAAAATGCATAATTAGATGAATTGTGGAATATAGTTTTTCATTTGAAAATATTTATTTTTTGAAAACTGCACTAAACTAGCCGCTCATTAAACGAAGTATACCTAAAGCCCTTCAGAAGATTACAATTGCATTTATTGGATTTGTACTGCGTTATTATTTATATGAACTGATGGCGGAAGATGTTTGTACGAATTTTTCTACACGCACCACATCGGATTCTTCAAAACATGATACCACCCTTTCATGATGGCGTAAAATAGAATATCCCTGTGTTTAATCAAATATTTGAGATATCACTGGTTCGCAGCAAATAACACTAAGTATTACAAGACATCTTTCTTGCAATTGCTTTCTGTCTTTTTTTTAACTAAATGGTACATGTTTTAAATAGAAACGGAGAAACATCATAAAAATTGGGCATTATTTCGCTTGTACGATGTTGGACAACAAAAATATTTTTATTACATTTTTTGTATTCCTACGTAACGAGTCCACTTAAGGCAATAAATGGTACATTTAGGTACCATCTACGACTCTGTCCAGGTACGTCATTGACCATTTTAAAATGTGTGGGTCGTTATGTACGTTCATCATCCAGGTGTTCAATCCACAGTCAAACAAAGAAACTCGGCTACTAAGAAATAAAAATACACCTACCTGCGCCATTAATTAGAACTAAGACTAATAAATATATTATTTGTATTCAAAATTTTCGGAAAAGGTTCTCGAAATTCCCAATTTAATTACAGTGATCAATATTCATATAATTAATTTTTGAGCAGCTAATTTAGTAGTTTATTTGTAGTCAAAAACGTTTCATTAGTTTGCAACAGAGACTTAAGGATGAGGTCACTTTTTACAGATAATTGGCTTAAAAATTACTAGCAAAATTTTGCGGGGAAAACGTAGTATTTCTTCTACGTTTGGCAATAATTTTCCGCCACTTGTACCTGCATATATGTCATTCATGTTATGTGTATAAATAGAAAGAAAATGAATTTTGTTTTGTAGGTATGCTAAAAAAACTTTTGTACAAAGGTCACCATTGGTGTTGCTAGTGTTTGAGCACACCTGTACACAATGGTAGAAATCTATTTATGGTAATACATTGGCCTTTGCTTCCTTGAACGTTATTTTGCTGCAATAATTCACTATATCAAAGGAAAATGCCGACCGGTTTATCTATTACATTGCCCTGAGAAATAGATTTTCTGAATGACATGTAAAGTATTAGTTGGCTGCCTAGGTATATCTAGCAATAGCAGAATCTGTAATTTTGCTTTTAGGTATAAAATATTGACGTAAATAGTATAATAATAATTAGCAATTTTTATTGATTTACTGACAAAAATATGCATCCCAACCAAATATTATTTGCATGTTAATTGCTAATAAAGCTATTAAGGCAAAAGCAACCCTTAAAAATTTCATTCAATTTCAATTTCAATTCATAAGTACAAATATGATTTCTTTTAGAAAAAGTAGTTTGGTTGAAAAGAAAAAAGGTAACAGTGGGGCCTAAACGTGGGCCTAAAGTCGTTGGTCTTTTAACGTTGAGTCAAAATAACCGCCTTGTGCCACGCTAATGGTAAAAGTCTAGGTCTAGGAAATCTATATAAAAACTCCCACTTAAAGCAGTGGTTTGTATACCTGTAAAAGCTTGGAAAGCACATAAAAAAATTTAAATGAAACATTAATAAAACTTAATTAATTACGTATTATATCTGCTGAATTTTTATATATGGTATAGAATGTATATTCAAAAGCTACTTGAATAATTTTATTGTATTTATTGCTTTATTATTTATTAATTCAAATTGGCCACCTCGAATTTGTGGAAGTTATGTAACCAGATAAATAAAATGCGTTCACAGTGAATGATTTCAGTGTCCCTCATCGATGTTAGTTAATTAGGAAGTATCTTTTTAATGGTAGCTTGGATGCTGTTTTTCCATATGTATTTGTATATTCTGGAGAGTAGTAGAAAGTTTGTCATCATCATCATCAACATCATAAGGTCGTCAGTTCTAAAACTGGTTAGAAACACACCTCCACTTTTTCCTATCCTGAGCTAATCTTCGCATTTCCCTAAAACTAGAACATCCCACATCCTTAACTATTTGTGAACAGTAATCTAATCAAGGTCTACCTCTACTCCTTTTAACTCCTGTTTCTGCTTCTGAATTTGTCTTTAACTAGCCCTTCATGTCAGAGAAGGTGTCCTACCAACCTATCTCGTCTATTTCTTATTGACTTCCGTTGTGACCTCTGTTCTCCTAATTTTTGTAAAACCTCCTCATGTCTAATCTCTATCCGCGATATCCTCATCATTCGCCTGTAACACCACATTTCGAACGCTTCTAACCTTTTCTTTTCCGCCGCACCCACCGTCCATGTTTCGCACCCATTCAGCGCCGCTACACCTTTAACAATCTTTCATGTATCAATTTTGCTTTTTACTTATCGTCTACCTTATACAATAGTAATAATTGTCATAAATTGTGTATTATTTTTATTGTCTTACGGTAGACAAAGCACACCTTTATTATCATAGTAAATATTTTGCCGCTGCAGTGATAAAGAGAATGAAACTGACCCTGTTTCTGACAAATAGGAAAATTTCAAATACTTATAGATTATATGCCTTACTGTTTATTGTTATACCTATGGATTTACTCATTGGATTTACATACCGGCCGTACGTTATCAGATAAAATTATTTACTTACACATGTACTTTCGAATTGTGCAACCTAGGAAGCAATATAGCGCTTTTATGTCTTTATATCGAGTGGTAATTCTATTTCGTAAGACATTAATTTGTAAACTTTTATCGAACACAATATTTGTGTTAACAGTAGGTAACAAGTTTGTACTACTGTAAAACTTGATTTTGACAACAAGGGTTTTAAGGGTTTAACGTGATCTAGGCTCGTCAACTTCCATATAAAAACGCCCTAATTAGCCTCTTATATTCGCGTATTGTTGTTAATAACCAAGTTCTTTTGTAGGGCTGATCTACAATTCATAGCATTTGGTCATAACTTTCTGATACATAAAGCTTTATAAAACAGCCTAAACAATATCAAGGTCAGGAGTATGACCCAATTCAACTGCGGTGGTAAGGACGGTTTTAGGGGTTTAGTGGTTTTGTTAACTAATAGTTAGTTCGGTTTCTGTAATCATTTTTATGATTTGTGACTCTAATTCTCAAGGGTCTTTTCACCTGTCCTAATGTAATTTTGATTACAATCTTTACATTCAATGCAATATACCATGTTAATAGTATCACCGTTTTTGTTTTTTAATAAAATAAGGATTTACAAGGATGTAAAATGTAGACATTCGTGACAAACTGATAAAGATTCTTAATTGCTACAGAACCCTGAAAACAATAGGAATTTGGTATTATAATGAATAATGACTAGGGAAACAAATTTTGTGAGAGATGTTCGACCTGAACATTGCTGAATCACAAAATCATGAAAATTCATTGAGAAATATCTAATTTATACAGTATAATTCACGACCTTCTAAAGACGCTATCATAAATTAGCAAATCGCATAATAAATTAAGTTCATACAGCGTTGGTCTATCGTAAATCTTGAAGACAAACGTTTACACAAGACTATTAATAGCATGGCAAAAATTAGGTTTTTTGAAATACATACCGGTAATACTAGAAAATTACAAAGAGGACACATTACCTTCTATATAGGTATATAAAAGGACATCCTAAACCCCTCGGTCTAGAGAACCTTGTTTCTTGAAGTCGGTTGATAACTTTAAAGATCTTGAAGACTATACTGGTCATCACCATCATGATCATCCTCATAGAGTTGTTAGTCCTAGGGCTGGTTGGACACACACCTTCCATTCATCGCATCCTGAGCTAATCGTTACATTCCCTTAAAACTAGAACACCCCACACCCTTGACTATAATTTTGAATTTTGCATTATATTCATCGTAATTATGTTATTTAAATGCTCACTGAAAAAAAGTGGTTTGATTTACTTTTTTAAAAATCATTTTAAATTGTGATTTAAATTTGTCAGCGTCACTGTAAGTTATTTAAGATTTATGAAACAATCGATAGTATAATAATAAAAGAAATACACACTCTACAAACTGTTTCAATAAAGAGAAAAAGATGCACAGATTTTATAAAGTAGCAGCAGTGATAGTTACCTGCGAGTACCCGAGAAAGATAAGGGTATCTCTCTTTTCCTTGTGGTAGGTATACGAGTTAGTAGATTTATTGTTTCAGTAATAAATAATAAAGTGTAAAAGATTTACAATTTTGACTTTATAATCCAAATCCGACAAAATTAAACTGAAGCGACTATATTTGCGAATAGTAATCTAATCTAGGTATTAAAGCGCTTTATATTAAATAACAGACACAGCTTTGAACGTGCACTTTCAATTTTTCTTCTCCTGGTTTTTTTTTATGATAAAAATAAATAAATCTTCGATCAATTTACCGATCCGCCCACTATCATAACCATGTAAGTTAACTTGGACCTGTTGCAGTGACTCGGTACGTTAGTTATTTGTTGATACACAAGGTTACAGTTGCCTCTATTAAATTAATTATGCTTACGTTGATTTAATCTTTCAATATCGACGACGGGCACATTTCTCTCTTGCTGGTTCAACTTGCAGGTGAATTTTTTACAGTACATATATATAATGATGTATTTAATTAACTGATTATGTTGTTGGTTCTTAAGCAAAAGGTGTGTACTGACTTGAGCTTTGCGTGCTTGGACGAGTTATGATGAGTTGAGTTATGAGTTTTGGACATAAAAACGTTGAGCGATTATAATTAAGGAATTAAATAAACATTTGGGCGTTTTACTTCCTAGTACAGCTGGTGGACCACGGAGAGTAGGGTGGAAGATCGTCTTTGGTCTCTTTCTTGGAATTGTGGAAATGGGTGGATGGTGGTTTGGAAGAGACAGATGGGACGGACGAAATGAAGACTTTGGAATACAGGGTTTGTCCGGAAAGTAATAGGACTGAGTCGAGTTAAAAAAAATTATTGAGCCAATCGTTACAATTCTTTAAAAACGTTCAAAATAGGCTCCTTCTGCGTCGATGCAGCGCTGCTAGCGCGATTTCCAAGCATTGAAGGCGTCACGGAAGGCATTTTCCGGAATAGCCTTAACAGCCGCGGTGTATGCTGCTTGGATCCCCTCTGTCGTCTCAAAATGCTTGCCTTTCATCGGCCTTTTCAGGCGAGCAAACAAAAAAAGTTCGAGGGGGCCACATCTGGGCTGTAGGGCGGCTGCGGAAGTGTTGGGATACCAGCCTCGGTCAGGTAGCTGTCCACAAGAAAGGCGATGTGAACCGGGGCGTTGTCGTGGTGCAACTTCCAGTCGGCTGCGATGTCTTGTCGGACCCGATTGACCCTTCGTTTGAGTCTCTTAAGCACTTCCACGTATAACTTGGCGTTGGCAGTTTGTCCAGGAGGAACAAATTCATGGTGGATGATGCTTTTCATGTCAAAAAAGACAAAGAGCATCGTTTTCACTTTGTATTTGCTCATTCTTCCCTTCTTTGGGCGAGGAGACGCCGGCGTGTGCCACCCGGAAGATTGCCTCTTTGTCTCGGGATCATACTCAAAGATCCATGACTCGTCACCTGTGATTACGTTATTCAAAAATTGGGGGTCACTTTCACACATGTTTAAATNGCTATGAGAAATGTATCAGCCTTGGAGGAGATTATGTTGAGAAATAAAAAAAAAAAATTTTTAAAAACCTTGTTTTTCTTGGTCAGGCCGGAAACTTATCAATCCACCCTCGTATAGTAGTGATGTTAATAGTAATAGTATTAAATGGTCTTATGCCTGTTTCAATTGTCTGTCTGTCTATTTGTTGTGAATGAACATTAAACTTTTTTGGGGTTTTTCTTCTACAACAAGAACAGTACAAGTTTTATGCAAGAGTTTCGGTTTGAAAATCCAATTTATCGAAACAATGGTGTGCTAATGAGAACAAATAAAGTCAAAATAATCTCGTTTCGAGAACTTAGGCAGTTTTTAATTTGGTTTATGTTATATTCAGAGAACTCAGGGTGGAAGGAGCTGTAGAGATATAAAACAAAGGATAGCGCCAGGACGAGTCGCCTTTTACAAAAAGAAATCACATCTATGCTCGCGAATGGTTAATTTAGAAATTTGAAAAAGTTTATGTTTAGAGCATAGCGCGAAAAATGGATCGTGTTACAGGAGAATAATGATGAGATATAAAACAAAGGATGACAGGTTCGAGTTGCCTTTAACAAAAATAAATCTCTTCTAATCTCGCGAACGGTTAATTTAGAAATTCGAAAAGAGTGTTAAAGGTTTATGTTTAGAGAGGATAGCGCCAAATATGGATGGTGGGCGCGGCGGAAAAGAAAAGGTTAGAAGCGTTCGAAATGTAGTGTTACAGGAGAATGATGAGGATACTGTGAATAGAAAAGGTTATAAATGAGGAGGCATTAGAAAGAGCAGGAGAACAGGGGGTGCCATGGAAGTGAATAAGAAATAATTAAGATAGGTTAATAGGACATTTTATCAGTCTTGAGAGGCTTGTTAGAACAATATTAGAAGCAGAACAGGATCTAAGAGAAGGAGAGGTCAACCTATTGGATTGTTCGGAAAGTCATTTCGTTTTTTCCCGACAGAGGATTTAATTGTATTCTTTTGCACCCAACTTCACATTTAAGCCGTATAATTTTTATATGCTTTGAGAGCTCATATAGCAAGGCTTGTGTGTGAAAAATTCCAATTAATTCTACGCAGTAGTTTTTGGTTGGT
>NW_020439076.1:1599560-1621938 GCF_000699045.2 Agrilus planipennis
TCAAAGCACTCGATTTTCAGAAAAATCAATTACATGCTGTTACGAATACAAATTTTTAACGTGAAAAAACTATGTAAAGGGATGGTTTCCTCGCTAAACGTACATATTTGTTCCTGCTCCCGATGACGAATACTAGAACATACTAAAATTTGAATCGAATGGGAGGTGTGGGGGTTCGCCATTCGTCAAATCATAATTCAAGTAATCTTTAACAAAAATCTTATCACTTTTTTCATTAGGGAATTAAGAATAAACTTACCGTGCTTAAATCTGAAATTTTTACCTATATAGAATGTAACGGTTATGTACATCCCAGAAGCACAAAACCTGGCGAGAAACCAGAAAATGTTTTGCTGGTCAAATATAAACAAACAATGGTAAAAATTTATTCTCATAATGCTTAATAGTTGTTTATTATGTAGGTATGCGTTGAAAGTCATTTTATTCTGGTAGAAAATAAAATTTAGACCACTTTACTTACGGTTGAAGTAAATTGCTATTAACAGAATATGCTATTTTTAACACTACTTAAAAGACCCGAAAAGCTTTTATTTGGAAGAGTTGTTAAAGTTCTTTAGTAACAAAGCATTTTTTAGAAGTGGTTAGAGTCTATCAACTTTAGTAGCAAAACTTTAAACAATGAATCTAGGATAAATGTTGGGGGTACCAATGCTGTCTTGATTAAGACTAATAAAGCATTTGATAGAAGGAACTATGAGAAAAAGATGAACCTTATAGAAAGCACTGAAGAATCAAATTTGAATGAAAAGAACAACGTTTACACAGTATCAGAAAAAAGTAATTACTCTCATTGGTTAGACAATAATGCATGCGCTGGTATTGAATGCAATGAAATTAATTTTACTGAAATTAACGAGGCCAACAAAGTATCTCAAGAAAATTCCGATGCGAAATATATTCAGTAAGATAATAATACTTATAGCGCTGGATCTAATTTTAATGTATTTAATAGAGTTAGAGAGAAAAACAAAGATTCTCAATATTTCAATTAAACGAGTTATTTGACTTTTGGTTACGGAGCAAAGTAGTTTAAAGTGTTTAAAGCTATATTTTAAGCGCTGTTGCCGATGTTCCGGAGGTAGAAAGGTATTTTCCAAGTGCGGAGGCGAAGTTGAGCGTAGAATATGACATATTGTATTAGTGCATATGCAGTAGCGCCTCTAGTGGCAAGTGTGGCCAATTAAATTGTATTAAAGCATATATCAACATATCGCAATCGCCTCCGGCTAAAAAACGGTGGGGATGACTGTGGGTATACCCCGACTTCAATTCACATTGGAAACGACTTCGACTCCGAAATCGGAGTCGAACACGTAAAATTGGAGTTGTACACGTACTTTGTGAATAGCAGTCGGAGGTGTATTAGTGCTAAACACACATATATATATATATATAAGGTTTGCCCCATAAATACGTATAAAATAGTTACCTGTAGCGGTGGCCAGTTTACAAGGGACGGCACCGACTTATTTTTCTTCCAAAAATTCTCAGTAGACATACTTTGACTTGGATTTTACTACAAGAAAGCATGTAGCTTTAATAGGCCTTAGGCTCACGCTCTTTCTCCATCCCTCATGGGTTTGGAATTCTGTCATCGAACAGGATCCTTGCAAAGAAATTTAGGGAGATAGCGTTGTGAAGGATTCAAAGGTAAATAAATGGGCGAAACAATTTCGTGAAGCATGGGAATACTTCAAAGACGATTCCTTTTTACTTCGCATTCTGCCGTGTTGGGTCTTGTGCCCCCTGATGTTGTCGAATAACCGTAAGAATGTTGGTCCAAGTAGGACGGCTGTTCAATAAATTCTAATCGAAAAGACAATTCCAAGGTTTTTATTTCCTGAACGAAGAGCACGCAAAAAGTGGAGTGCTGCAAGGACGTTCTTCTTAGGATCGTCACAGGAGACGACTCCTGGCATCACGATTTTGTTGTCGAATCGAAATCTCAAAGACAAGAATGTAAGCAAGTCGATGAACCGAGAACAAATAAATTTGAATAAGTCGACACAAAATGTAAAGACAATGTTGATATGTTTTTCTTTCGCTTTCCCGGCTGTAAATTAAATGGTACTTATCGTGTCGAAGTCCTCAAGTATTTCCTAGCCTGTTGGCTTGAGTTTACCCGGGATTAGCGCGAAAGAAGAGATGGACCTTCCCGTAGGTTGTTCGCATTTCGGGAGTTTTTTTTCGACAATTAATTCAACAACCGCGCCACCGACCGTTTATCATATTTGCATGTTTCCTATTCTGTCTTCGAGGACGGTGTTAGCGGTATATGTCCTGATTAGAATTTGAGGGGGATGCAGGTAGGGTCATACCGAGAGTATCATCAAACGGATTTGCCTCATCGAGCCCCCGTACATGTGATGGGTTTGTCCCTTAAGACCCATATGAAAACTCCATAATGCAATCCTCGTTTTAGCATCACCAGTGTTTTTTGGTGGGATTTTCAGGAGGAATCTACAGGGAAATTCCTATATCGGCATGCCTCTTACTAGCCACATGTGGCCCTCACCCTACATGGGGCATGACCCTTATAAATTCTAGTCAGGTCGCTTTCAACAGCGGAAACGTCGGTGGTGGAAGTACTTGGTTTTGGAAAAGAAAAAGACAAAATTAAAGTACTCGAAACTTTGGAAAATAGTCTTTTTACAACACTTATGCATCCGTATTTGTAGAGCAAGCCTCGTATCATGTGTCTGCCTGTTTTCCTTACTCATTTTTACTCACCTATAAGTGCCGGTGCACACTTGCGACAATTTGCCGCCGCGGGTCCGCAGCGGCACCGCAAAGTTTGCTGCACACTTGTTGGTATTTTTGCGGCGCCGCAAAAGTAATAACTAAAAATTGAATACTCTGTAATTTCTCATTAGTGGTGCGAGGAAGTATACATATAAATATAAGAATCAGTATTTTTGTATTACAGTAGCGTTTAGTGCCGGTGCACACTTGCGACAATTTGCCGCCGCGGGTCCGCAGCGGCACCGCAAAGTTTGCTGCACACTTGTTGGTATTTTTGCTGTTTTGTTGCGGCGCCGCAAAAGTAATAAAAATATATATCTAATACAGTGTCATTCGTTTTTAAAGAAAATCAGTCAGTGCGACAAGTTGAATAGTGCAAAATGGAAGTTTTTATTAATGAAAGGCCTGCAGTTTTTACGTATTTGCTGTACAAATGCATTATTGATCGAAAAAAAAAAAACGAGACGATTTTGGGTAGACCCATATACCGATTTACGGCTTACGAGGGGCACATTTGTAACGTCGTTTTCGTATTTAAGGGAGAATCCTGACTAATTTTTCAACTACTTTCGAAGGAGTGTTGCTTCATCTAATGAATTAACAGCAAAAGTTTCTGATAGGATAAGATCGCAAAAGATACCAGATTATGAGTCTCCATAATCCCACTAGAAATGTTTTCTCCTTGTCATCCAGCTCCAAAAATCCATCGGAAAACATTTCACAGATTATAATCCATGCAGACCTATTTTTGGCTCTCTCATGGTATAGGTATATTTCTGAGGAAATATCCCATATCTCTGGGAACCAACCCCTTTACTGCATCAATGAATAATTCTATATCCAAATCTTCAGAAGTTCTAGTAGCAGCCATCCTTTTTCGCGTCAATTGGCCGCAAGTGTGTACCAGCCGATATACAAACGAGTACTACAAAACCGCAATAGCGGCAGCGGTGCCGCCACGGTTCCGTAGGGACCTGCGGTTCAAAACGGTCGCCATTTGGACGCGCGGCCCCGCGGCGGCGCGCAGATGAATGTGCATTAACCCATTTACCTGTTAGTAATTTAAGCCGCAATTGCGGTGCCGCAGCGGCGATTGCCGCAAGTGTGCACCGGCGCTTAATATCCAAACGTTTATTATCGACAAAACCAATTTCGCAAACATTAAAGGCTTTTTAATTTTGCCCCAAACCGATTTTATAATATGCGATTGGCTAACATCTAAAATGCTGCCCACACATTTAAACAAGTGGTTAACTTGTCCTTATTCTGGTTTTGTACAGTAGAACTAATGTGATCGCCTACACACTTTATGTTCTACGTCTGCCTTTAAAATGTACATGTGTGATATCCTCGTAAGTCCTTTTTTATGAAAGTGTTCTGCCAGTTCTAAACGAAATATTACGTCTGTTTTCCGTCCATTCAGTTTTATTCAGTAGCGCATCGTCATCTAGATCTCAGTTTAAGTTTAATAAATGTAACAATCAGTGGCAGCTAAACAGAGCCGGATCTATATATGTATATAGGCTTTTTGGGGTGCAGCTTACTGCCCCGTGGATATAAAGGACTCCCAACCCCAATTGAAGACAGTGGATAATATTGTGAATTTCAGTCTCCTTTTGGGAATCTTGGAAAGGAAGAAAAATGAGACGGATGAAATAAAGACAGAAGAGAGCGAATATGTGGAATATTACAGCCCGGTGAACCAAGCAAGCCATAGACAAATTTGGATCAGGACAGACAAACCCAGAATCGAATTAGTGCCACCCATAAAGCAATGATCTAAATCTCCAGATCAAGCCGATAAATGACAAATGGGGCACTACGATTTTATAGGGCATGCCTTTTTGGGGTTGAGATAATATACCCCTGGGCTTTTCTCTGTCTATAAGTGTCAAATCTCAGTTTGGTGTAGGTATCATTCTGAGCTCAGGTTTCTGTTATTGAGGATCAAAAATGTGATCAACCTTTGTAAATATGTACCTTCATATTTTTAGTTTCTAATCCCTAAACCCAGAATCTTTATCTTTATAAGGCATGCTATTTTAGGGTTGAGATAATGTACCCCCTGGGATCTTCTCTGTCTATAAGTGTCGAATCTCAGTTCGGTATAGATATCTTTTTGAGATCAGGTTTTTGCTATTGAGGAACAGAAATAGAACATATTTTTAGTTCCTAATCCTTGCATTTTAGTTGTCTATTGAAGAAGGACAGCTCTTTTTCGAATTTTTTTAGTTGTATAGTTACGCCACTGTATTTCGCGACGATGTATGCCTCTCGCCGTTAAACAATTTCATAGATGACGTCAGCTATATGGAGCCAGAAATTATCAGTTAATGAATATTCTATTATTTTTATTGGAAATATAACTTTCCGTGTTTAGTTGATTTCAATGCAAATTTTAACAAAGTCGTGGGCATTATTTCTTGGCTTAATTAAACGCGGGAATCGCTAATGACCGCAGGTTTTGTTTTGCCGACTTGGTTAAGGAAAGATCGATTACGTTATTCTGATTTCTGATAGTCTTCTCAAACTTCTCGTTACAGTTCAATTGTTCATACAAAATGTTCCAAAAACATCCAAAGAATTTTTTCTACTACTTATACTACTTGTTACTTTTGTGAAATTCTAACTGAATAAGGTACGTCTTACCTCATAATTTATTTTTATTCAACATGTAATAAACAATTATCAAGTACTCAAGTAAAATATTTTATCAGTGCGCATCCTTATCTGTAAGGCTGGGCGCGTATCTAACACTTGATTGGTTTAGGTTTGGGTGAAGAATCTAAAGGAGGTGTGCCTTAATTGATTGATTTTCATAATTTTTAATTGACATGAAGTACCCGATAATCTATAAAAAAATATATTATGGAGAAACTTTTTCTACAAAGTTGACAAAAATTAGTGTTTTGTTGAACTTTTTAGTAAATTTAATTTTGCCTAGTTTTTAAGTTTTTATTAATATAAATACGTGTCAATGTTATTGACTAATTTTTCCTTCGGGAACAGTATTCATTTTTTTAATAAAAGGTAGCTTGTGTCCTTTTATGTATCCTAAAAATGTGTAAAATTTCATGATAGGTTTTACTCGCGTTGATGTCCTAAATATGTGTCAGATATCATCGACGACCATATAAAACTAATTTTTTTATCCCTCGGGAACAGTATATTTTTTCTGGATAAAAGATACTGTATGTCCTTTTCTGCACCCCTGATAATATGTTTACAAAATTTGATGATGATTGATTAAGGAGTTAATAAGTGAAAAGGTACCAAACAAACAAAAAACTCATTGGCATTTATATTAGTTATTATTTCTTATTTTCTAAAAATTCTGACGATTCATAGTGTACTGACTCGTACATTCAGGTATAACAAACAAACTTCGTATTATAAAAGTTCAACAATATTTAGTTTTTGTTTAGGTACCTACAATAAAATTTTCTTTTCTGTATTAAAAAATTTTTTAAAAGTTGTGTTTTTGTAAAAGACAGTTAAATCCTTTTTTAATTATCATAATAAACAATAAATATTAACATAAAAAGGTTTCTTTTATGAATAAATACATTTTTAAGTGTCCAACTTTCATTTTCTTAAATTAATTATGATTTTATTTCAAAAAAATCAGATTGATTAAAATCATGATTTAAATCATCTCAACCTTGATTTTCTGATGAAGTGATATACTACTGAGGTGACTAAATCGGTAAGTATATGAACATGAGGTTGAAGCATGGCCATTAGTTTTTTGATCCACCAGTCAGAAATAATTTCTCAATTTCTTTTTCCCTTTTGTAATGAACTCAATTCAAGTTTGAGGAACGAGACATTTTTTAGTCCTCTTCGGAATGAGATTAGATCAAAATACAGCTCTTATCATGTTTATTAACCACACTAGTTAAAATAATTTCCCAATGAGTCACCCTGTATGTCAAACTAAAACCGTAAGCATTCTCATAATTTATAATATTCCGTAGGCATGCAAATTTAGGTGTTTATCTCTCTAAAATATACCTAGAATGATTCAACAGATGTCTTTAAGATCTGGATGATGACATTATTTCACCGCGTGTTGCTGAAACACCTCAGCAATAATAAGCTACCTTCCTACATTGTCTTCTCATCGATTTGCTTGGGTGGATTTGCTAGAAATTCATGACTACTACCATAAAATTTAGTAGTGTCCATTATGTGTGTGTAACTTTTAATGTCAAGAGCACCATTTCGCAAGTAGAAAAAACTTATTAGAAAAGATACAATGACACTGAAGACGCTTTTAGTCTAAAATAAACTGAAGTAAAAACAATTCTAAAAAGCGAGCGTTTAATTTGCTAAATGAAACAGTTTAATTTCATAAATACTGATACAATATTTCTTTCATTGTTCTCATTGCATGTACCTAATGAGATATTTAACTTCATGTAATCTCTGTTATATATACTAGTGGCGAGTTGACAACCGAACGTAAGGATATGCCCTTAAAAACGGATTTAGCGAAAAGCGCATTCTAAATAATTGAAAGAGAACAAAACATATATTACCTCTACGTTTGAGATTTAAATTTGGAAAATTTTCGAAGATATGTTTTGGGGGGATTTTCTAGTCAGATGTTTTCCATTTCCTAGAGACTTACTTCTTATAAAATAAAAAGTGGTCTGTTCTGTCGAAACTGCCAGACGCGGATCGCGATTTCGATCCTTTTGGATCTCATCAGCGCGCCGCAGACAGCTCCAACAGAACACAGAGCAACTTTTACCTGCTGTCTTAACAGTGCGTTTTAGAAAATACCACAAATGGCGCGGTGAACGCCATCTGTAGTATGATGCTACATTTTAGGATTACGTATGCTCCAACAAGGTCCATATAAATATATGTGGATATCTACTTGCTGAAACGAATCCCGGCGTAGCTAACCTCAACGTGATAGGCACGTTACCATAATCGAATAAAATAATTCGAAGTGGTCTGTATTCTGTCGAAACTGCCAGACGCGGATCGCGATTTCGATCTTTTTGGATCTCATCAGCGCGTCGCAGGCAGCTCCGACAGAACACAGACCAACTTTTACCTGCTGTCTTAACAGCGCGTTTTAGAAAATACCACAAATGGCGCGGTAAACGCCATCTGTAGTACGATGCTACATTTTAGGATTACGTATGCTCCAACAAGGTCCATTTAAATATATGGATATCTACTTGCTGAAACGAATCCCGGCGTAGCTAACCTCAACGTGATAGGCACGTTACCATAATCGAATAAAATAATTCGAAGTGGTCTGTATTCTGTCGAAACTGCCAGACGCGGATCGCGATTTCGATATTTTCGGATCTCATCAGCGCGCCGCAGACAGCTCCGACAGAACACAGACCAACTTTTACCTGTTGTCTTAACAGCGCGTTACTTCTTGATTTGTTTTGTCATTTCCCTGAATGCCGTTAGGGGAACTATTTCAGGATATATGGAACGGCTAGCGCCTTATTTTCATCTACTTTGTCATTTTCCTGGATGCTAGATTGAGATGATTATCCATGCTAGGATAATTTCCTTTCCATGGGCATCAGCTTCTATTATTTGGTGGGCGACGTTTTTTATCATTTGATTGGTTTGTATAGGATTCTGCAGGGTTTTAAGTACACCTAGAGATCTGTCAGAATTAGAGAAGATTCTATATTTTGTGAGTTTATTAATTCTGTAGCTTTCTGAATGGCATAGGCTTCAATGTAGCGCACATACCTGGTAATTTTGTTTTTCTTTTAGTAGCACAGCACATCCTGTTGCCTTTTCGGTGTTGGAGCCATCAGAGTAAGGATCTTTTTTGTTTTCCATGAATATATTTTTCGCTATTGACGTTGCAGTTGGGTTTTTCTTTGATATATATTGTGTTAGCTCCACCAGGTTGATTTGTAATAGTAAATAAAGAATAAACTTATGTAATAAAACTCTCTAAAAATATTTTCTGTTTTAGTTGCTTTGTTTTCCTTCTTCATAAAAATATAATTTTTTACAGTCAATAAATTTTCTTCTGGACTTCTATGTTTCCTTTTTTTCTAGAACATACAAATGATTTAAATATTTTCTCTCGTTATTACGCTAAAAATAAGATTCTGTTAAATATTTATTAGAACGCAGCCTCTGCAGCTTGTTGCGTTGCACTGTTTACAACACAAAACAAATAAGTTTTGTAAATCGACGTTGTATTAAAAGGTAATGTACACACTTTAATGTTAAGTGTTAACTCCGATGACGATGATGCATGATCCCGTCAGATATGTACATAATTGTGATTTGTAGGTAATAGTCACGTATCTGGATCCAACGAAAACAATAGCAATGAACTTGAAAATTTAATTATTAGTTTTTTCTTTATGTTAAGCCAAAAATATAGTTCCAAAATGCTTTGGGAAATACTTTTTCTCGTATCAATTTTTTTTGTGCACTTCCAAAGTTTTTTTTAATTCCGATTTACTATTCGACGTTGATATTTGTTGGCATATGGGAATAATTTACCAATTTATAAAATTTCTAGGTCAGGGACTTTGGTAACATTTGTACTTACTTATGTTAACTTCAGAAAGTAACAGCGAACTACGAGTAACATGAATTGCGCCAGCATAATGTCTATATTTCTGTTTCTAATGAAGAGACAATGGTAATATAATTTATTATTTGTTTATTGGAGCTATATAGGGTCGTATTTATACAGGGGTGTTTAGGGCCGGTGCCCAGGACTCTTTGCTTAAACATAATCTTTTTTTGACGTGACAACGTCTTATAATTCGATGGAGCCGGCTGCACGCACGAAAAAACATGACTCATGCGGCGTTACCTCGCTCTGAGGCGTTCCATTTAAGGCTTGAAGTGCAAGCGAGAGCGCGGAACGAGCGACAAAGAGGCACAATCGGCCTCCGCGTTCGGCAGCGTTCGACATCTGTCTCTCTCCTACTTGAGTGAGCGATGCGTCCGCGTGGACAGCTGCTATACAATAATACATTTCCATTTACCTCCTTCTCTATATCCATACAAAATATCTATCAAACAAATAAAATTAAAATTTTCTTTTGAAAAATGAAACCATTCCATCAGTATTTTCTTATGACGTTGTCACGTTCAACTATCATCAGTAAACCGACTTTACAGACAACCGATTTTTTTTATTCCCCCAATAACCTAGTTGGACCCAGTGTCTTACTTTAATATTAATCTTACATTAATTCCTCCCTTATTCACCTGCCCTAATAGTATCTCACCAACTGCTCAATATTCACCCAAGGTTAGGCCTTCAGAGGCAAAGAAGAAACCAAATCCGCGAAGAAACCGATAAAACATATTGGAAAATATCGGGAAAACTTTTTTCGGAACGGCTAATATAGCGCGGAAAAATCTGGGACTATTCATTACCCAGTAATCGGGATTTTCCAAATCAGTACCAGACAGTCTAATAGCGGAGAAGGGGCTTCACCTTATTTGTACCCATGGGCAATTAAATCCAGCGCTGGCACGATGCGCGACGCGTAAATAGAATTTAAAGAAGAATATCGACAATTAATGGATAATTTTTAATCAATAAACAATTATACAACAGTTTTCTAACTCCCACAACGTTTTGCCTGTTCAAGGACGTTTGGTAACCGTCCCATTATATGCCTTTGCCTTACATGTAAATGGGAAATTATACAATCGCACACACAAACAAAATTTCTATATGCCCTCTGTTTTAAGTGTAAGTATATTAAATTGCATCGATTTGCATAATAACCTTTAACTACTTTCGCGGAAATGATGACGTCGTCTGTGGCTGGCTGTTTAAACACTTGGCGATGTCGTTAATCTTAAGAGTTGCACGCTATGTACTCAACTTCGTTCCAATGACCGTTAATATAAAAAAAATACGGCGTTGTTTACTATCAAAAAGTAACGGTTTAGTTTGTCATCATCATAAGGTCGTCAGGTCTAAGACTGGTTGGACACGCACCTCCACTTTTTCCTATCCTAAGCTTATCTTCGCATTTCCCTAAAACTATCTTTAACTAATTATGAACAGTAATCTAATCTAGGTCTACCTCTACTCCTCTTAACTCCAATTTCTGCCTCTAATATGTCTCTCACTAGACCTTCATGCCTAAAAAGGTGTCCTACTAACCTAACTCGCCTATTTCTTATTGACTTACATAATCCCCTCTTCTCCTATTCTTTGTAATACTTTTTCATTTCTAAAATTCTCTTTCCACGGTATCCTCATCAATCGCTTGTAACACCACATTTCAAACGCTTCTAATCTGTTATTTTCCACCGCGCTCTCCGTCTGTTTCGCACCCATACAGCGCCGCACTCCTTTTCAAATTTCTAAATTAACCGTTCGGGAGCATAGCAGTTACTCGAGTCTGTCTGTTATATGTATATCTCTACTGCTACTTCCATCCTGAGTTACCTGACTTCCTAGGTATCGAAAATCTTCTAATTTTTCGTCTCCTATTTCTATATTCGCACTTTCCCTACTTTTTCTTCCCCTACACATCGGTATTTTCGTTTTACTTTTATGTATTTTAAAATAAAAAGGAAATTATAAAATTCCTAAATAGCGGGGTCACATGCCGGTTTTCCATGAATCGGGGACAATATGCAGACTGCATAGTTTGCATCACCTTAAATTCGCATTCCGCAACTGTAGGACGAAATTTTGCGCGTCCAAATTTGAAAATAAATTAAAAAGGACTTGAAATTATGAATCATTTCCTTCGGTCTCTAAGTAATATATTTTCGTCAAAACACATGTCACTTTACGACACTCTTTCGCTCTTCGCTCCAAAATTATGTATCATCTCTTTCGATTACGCATTTCGAAAATTTTATCAAAACCCAATTTGACGTGTTTTATTGTAACCAATGTATCTTAAAGTGTATTTTTTGTTTCAGGAAGTCCAGTGGTGGTAAGTGCCATGGATTCTCGACTCGGTCTAGATTTCATTGTCGAAAATCCGGAGTACATCGGAAAACTCGCAGCTGCCTTAGATTCCGGCAATGTCACTGTTAAAAAACAAGTAATCGAACTACTTTCAGCTCTTTGTGTCCATAATCAAGAAGGACACGCTAGGGCTTTGGATACTTTGGACTACTGCCGAGTAAGTTTTCTTGCTTTATCTTTCCGTACAGGAACTTCCAATAGCAATGTTATTTTTAGCCAAATAAAATTAGAAAGCGATGTTTTAATTCTCTAAAAATAAGATTCTGTTAAATATTTATTAGAACGCAGCCTCTGCAGCTTGTTGCGTTGCACTGTTTACAACACAAAACAAATAAGTTTTGTAAATCGACGTTGTATTAAAAGGTAATGTACACACTTTAATGTTAAGTGTTAACTCCGATGACGATGATGCATGATCCCGTCAGATATGTACATAATTGTGATTTGTAGGTAATAGTCACGTATCTGGATCCAACGAAAACAATAGCAATGAACTTGAAAATTTAATTATTAGTTTTTTCTTTATGTTAAGCCAAAAATATAGTTCCAAAATGCTTTGGGAAATACTTTTTCTCGTATCAATTTTTTTTGTGCACTTCCAAAGTTTTTTTTAATTCCGATTTACTATTCGACGTTGATATTTGTTGGCATATGGGAATAATTTACCAATTTATAAAATTTCTAGGTCAGGGACTTTGGTAACATTTGTACTTACTTATGTTAACTTCAGAAAGTAACAGCGAACTACGAGTAACATGAATTGCGCAATCCAGTCGGTGCGCGCACGCTCCGAAGTACAGTCGCGGCGGAAGGAAATCAGTCCTATTACTTTCCGGACAAACCCTGTATTATTGCTTCAGCATTTGTCTAATAAATGGTCTAAGAAAGTACAGAAAAGCTTGGACTAAGGCAGGTAGACCTGGAATCGAACTAGTGTATTGAAAGTTAGAGTCTGTTTACGTTCAAAAATTGAAAATGACAAGAACGCGAAGCAAATATCTCACAGGAATAGTTGTAGGCGCAATATATATTTATTAAGTTTAAGCCCTAAATTCTAAAATTAGGATTTGAAGAAGAACCGGTTAACATACACTGTGAATCTGGTAGATGCCATGTAAGCTCCCAATTGGTTTTAATATGTAAATATTCATATTGGTACTTAATTTCTGACGCTTGTACTGTATAACTGAAATAAAAAGAATGCAAATGTTTGATTAACAGTAGTTTGACACTAATTATGATGGGACGCACGTACGCATAAGGAATTTGTATTTTATGAATTGAACGATGATTTAATTAGATATAAAACAAAAATTAGATAAAAAGGACTTATTATTTATAAATGAAACATTAATGAAGATATTTACTAAAAATTGAATACTCTGTANCAAGAAGGACACGCTAGGGCTTTGGATACTTTGGACTACTGCCGAGTAAGTTTTCTTGCTTTATCTTTCCGTACAGGAACTTCCAATAGCAATGTTATTTTTAGCCAAATAAAATTAGAAAGCGATGTTTTAATTCTCAAAATTTTCTTTAACTAAATAACTGATGATATATTTATTGACTGAAAGTATAAGTCGGTCAAATATGTATTAATTTATAAATCACATCATAAAATTGTTCTTCTTTACGGTAACGTCTCCCACAGAATAGTTTCAAAAGAGAAGTTTGTTGTGTCGTAATTTATGGGTTATAATAATTCAAAATTTCATTGCTCAATATACTAAATAGACAAATTCGAAATGTCACAGAATATTACAGAACAAAGAAGTACTATATGCAAAAAAAAAAATTATAAATTCGTTTACCATTAAGTCTTTTAAAAATGTAATAAACGATAACTGTGCTTTGAAAATAAAGAGAGTAAAATATGACATAGGTATAACACATATTCTACTATATTTGTTACTGTCTCATGTTACAACCATCATTTGGGGTGGATAATATGTAAGTTATGTAATATATACACTAGTTACGACAAACATTCTTCTCAATGTATTACATGTAAAATGATGTAATTCATAATTCTTGAGACTAGCTTGTATCATATATTCTCATAGAAGTCTGAAGATGGTTGAATAAACCGAAACGTAACAAAAACGTAAAGTTGTTTAATTATTTTACTGCCACTCTGGAAAAAAACAATATAATTTTCATAGAAATATAAGAAAAGAACCCACCAGCCCCATTTCAGTATATACTTTACTTATATCACCTGGAGTAAGACACAGCGATGTCCAGGAGCACCTTGTTGCGCATGCGCACTTCCCAGTTTGAAATATCGTTACTAATTATGTATGTATATATATCAGCAAGGGGTTCTTTCAGCAGTTTTCTCTCTTTTGACTCGGTTAGCAGATTTATGGGGCGCTCTATTCTTATTTCTCTATCTAAGTTTAATCTGCTGTTGCTAATTGATTCATACATACCATGTTGATGACGTATACTCAATAATTTTAAGTACTTACCTTTTCTTCTAATTTGGTTCACCCACTAGAAACTTTCTATCAACATTACCGATATTTGTACCAAATAGGGACGGAAATAGGCAGTTCCGGACCACCCTGTATATACATTAATTTCCTACATGTGTTTGCGTGTGAATACAAATAAGCCTAAGCAATTGTCTTAAACGTTTCAAAAGTAGCACTAATCGTAAACCTGTATTATAATAAGTGTGGGACCATTGTCTTTACATACGTATATGGTTCTTCAGAAGTTGCAATTGAATTATTAACTTGTAATGTTTGAGTTTTATCCATTGTTTTCCCCTGCATTTATAAACAATTTAGCCAATCTTTCGTTGGTAGATGATGCAATTTAATTTTGCTAAATATTTACCTCATTGTACAAAAAAATCGTTTGTAAAAAAACAAGAAATTTATTGAGAATTCAACTTTAGCAAAACTTTTACTTACGGATATAATCATCATTATCATAAGGTCGTCAGTCCTAAGACTGGTTGGACACGTACCTCCACTCTTTCTTATCTTGAGCTAAATTTCGCATTTCTCTAAAACTAGAACAACCCACATCCTTAACTATTTGTGAACAGTAATCTAACCTAGGTCTACCTCTACCCCTCCTAACTCCTGCTTCTGCCTCTAATATGTGTCTGACTACACCTTCATGCCTGAGAAGGTGTCCTACCAACCTATCTCGCCTATTTTTTATTGATTTCCATAGTTCTCCTGTTCTCCTATTCTTTCTAATACCTCTTCATTTCTAACCTTTTCTACTCACGTTATCCTCATCATTCGCTTATAACACCACATTTCGAAGGCGTCTAACCTGTTTTTTACGCCGCGCCCACTGTCCATGTTTCGCACCCGTACAACGCCGCATTCTAAACATACACCTTTAACAACCTTTTTCGAATTTCTAAATAAACCATTCGCGAGCATAGAAGTGACTTCTTTTTATTAAAGGCGACATAATAACGAACAAAAATTTGCATCCCCTGAAACATTTGTTGTAACAGAATTTACTATATTTTGTAATTTTCAAAACAAAATAATCATTAGGAATGGGGACCGTTATTTCGTTATTTGTATCAGTTAGTTTGCACAGTTTTGATAAGGTTCTTCGTATTTTAGACTGTTTTATAATTTGCGGAGATAAGTCGGACCGTTTAAAGGTTCAAATATCAAAATATTTACATGTAAAGGAGTTCAACAACCGAATCATCATTCCGAATAAATGTCCTGGGAATATATGTATAATGAGTGTTAGATTTTCTACGTTAATTTAATTTAATACCATTAAGGCTGTTACACATGTCATCGTAAATTATGTACACACAGTTACGTTTAATGCAATCATAATCATACAAAACTATAAATTACTTACAATTGAATTGTGCTATTTGCTACGGGCGCTTTTTGAAATTTGCTATGGTTAAATACACGGTGACAGTAAAGCTCACACCAGCAGGGGGATATGAAGAATAACGAACACCCCTTATTCACACAAAAAAATCGGTTGTCTGTAAAGTCGGTTTACTGACGATAGTTGAACGTGACAACGTCATAAGAAAATACTGATGGAATGGTTTCATTTTTCAGAAGAAAATTTTAATTTTATTTGTATGATATATTTTGTATGGATATAGAGAAGGAGGTAAATGGAAATGTATTATTGTATAGCAGCTGTCCACGCGGACCCATCGCTCACTCAAGTAGGAGAGAGACAGATGTCGAACGCTGCCGAACGCGGAGGCCGATTGTGCCTCTTTGTCGCTCGTTCCGCGCTCTCGCTTGCACTTCAAGCCTTAAATGGAACGCCTCAGAGCGAGGTAACGCCGCATGAGTCATGTTTTTTCGTGCGTGCAGCCGGCTCCATCGAATTATAAGACGTTGTCACGTCAAAAAAGCATACCTACAGTCCGTCTTGATTTCTCGGAATTAATGGTTTTTTATTTCTTCAAGGCCCATAAACACTGATATTAAAATACGTATACTTACTGCATTATAATAATTCTTTATATCTCATAAAAAGCAAAATTTCATGAGACATTGCAATATGAAGGGGTATGTTCGAATCGGAAATCATCAAAGAATTCTGAACTTCTTCTTTTTATAGCCATTTTGATAACCTGAATCGTGATTTATTTATTATAAAATACTTGCATTTAAAATGCAAATACAAAAAAATACCTATTTTTATCTTCCATTTAAATACTTTTTTGAGAAATGCATTGTGTATTTTATTCAAAATACTTTTCCAAACGTATTTTCTATTTGTAAAATGCAAAATGCATTTTTGCTGTTATATGTTTTGCTAGTAACATCGATCAAACATTATATAAAATGATGAATGAAAGTTGCTCACATTGGCCATTGAATGCATTATAAGCTTAAAAGGGGGACAAAGAGACATTGCATGAGTGTTTCTAATTCTTTAACTGAAGAGAGCCAAAAAAAAAATGAATAATCTAAAATATTGGATCGATATTGCTTTTCGGGTTCAATGTCATGGTCCATGGAATTTTGAGGTTTCAAATTGATATCAGCGCCTGCCGAATCACCACTTATCGTACCTTTAGTAGAATTACGACAAAATAGCGCACAAAACAATATCGAATTGATATGTGTCAGCTGTGTAAAACTGAAAAATACAAGATATTGTAGTGTCTAATAAATGCGTATAATCCAAAATTCTTAGGAAACGATTCGAAAAACTTCACTTATTAGATCAATCCAAAGGTAAAGAAACTACGGATTCTAATTATTTCTCTTATTACTATGTGTAAACGATAGGAAACAAAATGGGGTTGTAAATATTTTGATATAAAATGATTGATGTTGATAAAATTATTTGCAACCCTATTTTGGCTCTGATCTTTCGCGCTAAACAAACTATTTTGGCATCAGTGTCTTTTTTCCAATTAAAACGTGAAACAATGAGAAATAGGGAAGCATATAGGAGTATTATTTGTTGCTGCACTGAAGAAACTATAACATAAAGATAGATAAAGCATATCTCAATCACTTCAAACAAAAAAATATGAATCATACTTAATCTTCGCAGCTGGTGATGTAGCGCAAACGCCACTATTAGCCTAGAAAAACCTCAATATTTAAAAAATGAGAAAATGCCTGCAAGGTTTTCTTAAAGAAATATTTTATACTTAAGTATATGTAGAAAATTAAATAGGTACCTACTACCAGAAAGTATTTTGAAGCTACGTATTTTGCATTTAGCATTTAAAATACAAAAGTGAAATCTATTTTGTATTTTACATTTGGAACAACAAATCAAAAAAGTATTTGCATTTTGTATTTAAATACTTTAAAAAAACTATTTTGCACTTCTCCATTGATAACATGATATCTGTATTATGCAGTTAGTAACTAATTAAATGAGCAATCAATATTACATTTAGGTTTTCGTTTGTGCTTCATTTGAAACAAATCTGTAAACCAGTGGTAGCAGAAAAGAAAGCTACTTAATTATTTTAATTTTGAATTGCTATTTACTTGATAATTACTCGCCATATTGAAAAATTATAAATATATTCCTAATTGAGTACCTATAACTACGTTTTTCATCTATACTGTATTTTCACCTTGAATAATAACGTAAATGGATCGATACATTTTATACGTCCTTTTTATACGATAGAATCATTTTATTAAAGAAATCAATAATTTTTAATGAATATTCAACACTTATAAATCTTTTCTATACTAGAAATATACGAAGTAATTTTGATCTCCATGTAAATGTAAATGCTTTGAATAGGTATATCCTTATGAATTTTTATTTGTGTAACAAATACCACATCTGGACAATATTTCAAATAATATATACTTTTATTTATTTGCCAACTCAGATTTGTGAGCTATACAAATAGTTCTTACATCATTATCATCATCATAAGGTTCTAAGTTCTTGGACACGCACCTCTACTCCTTCCTATCCTAAGCTAATCTTCGCATTTCCTTAAAACTAGAATATCCCACATTCTTAACTATTTGCGAACAGTAATCTAATCTAGGTCTACCTCTACTGCTCTTAACTCCTGTTTCTGCCTCTAATATGTCTCTGACTAGACCTTCATGCCTGAAAAGGTGTCCTACCAACCTATCTCGCCTTTTTCTTATTGACTTCTATCTTTATCCACGGTATCCTCATCATTCGTCGGTAACACCGCATTTCGAACGCTTCTAACTTTTCTTTTCCGCTGCGCCTACCGTCCAAGTTTCGCACCCTTACCGAGCTGCATTCCAAACATATATCTTTAACAATCATTTACGAATTTCTAAATTAATCGTTCATGAGCAAAAACGTGACTTGTTTTTATTGAAGGCGGCTCGACCCTGCGCTATCCTTTGCTTTATATCCATACAAATCCTTCAGTCCTGAATTATCTGACTTCTTAGATACCTAAAATTAGTCCCTTCTTCTAATATTTTGTCTCCTATCTATATATTCGCTCTTTCCCTACTTTTCTTTCCCTTGCATACCAGAATTTTTGTTTTAGAGAAAAAAAAATCATAAATAATTTTAAAATGTACCACTTATGAATCTCTATCCACCCTCTCAACAAATCTTTTTAATCTAAATCTAAGAACATGGCCCTACTCTTTCGTGCCTTATGACATGAATAACCTTGTATATAATCAATGCTATTATTTATTTATAAGACTATTAATATCGAAATTCATAAGTGGAAATTTATTTCTGAAGATAAAACACAAACGGACGAAACAATTTTGTTAATGGAATCTAATGCTACCAAAAAGATTCTCTTTACTTTTTTAATTTAAAATCGACATTTTCTATAATAATTTTTTAGTAAAAACAAATATTGTTTCTCCAAAGAAGTTTGTTATCTTTCTTTTATTTTGTTTCAGAAATCTAAAGGCGAAAGGTACCGTTTCAGTTTTATCGTGAAAGAATTAGACCGAACAACAGCTGTAGATTACCAGACAGCTCTGGTCGCTTTTATCAACTGCCTTATCATTTCCACTCCGAGGGTTGTTGACAGAACCAGGCTCAGGAACGAATTCATAGGTAAAACGATACACTTTCAGTATTTAAAAGATACTTTATTCTTACGTATTTATTATAAGGTCTAAAAATAAAAATTCTATATATTATATGCCTTATTATATGTTTGTATTAACATAACTATAAATTTTATTTAACATATATAAACAATACACCACCCACCAAATAAAGGGTAGGCGATGTTTTTTTAGATAATTACCCTTTATTTAAACGTATATATGTCACTGAGGAAACACTTAACACACCATAACCCAAAAGTTCATAGGGGGTGGTCGATGTTCTTTAGATAATTACCAAATTTCTATCATTTTAATTCACTTTCTCTGTAGCGAAACAATTTATATGTAAATATTAACATTAGTAAACGCTAACTAACACACATCTTATTATAAAGTACTTATTTAATTAGTACCTTTTTTATTGTATATTCATTGTACAGGTAGATATGATAAACTACACTGTTTATATGCATAGGTAAGTATGTAGTTACAAAAACGGCAACAGTACTTTGTTACACAAAAATAATTTACAATTATAATTTAGTTTTTCATTGTCGCTTTGTAATTTTAAATACACAACTTTTATTGTGTTGACAAATAAGCGGATCTGTAAGTTCATTACATAAACTCGATAAGTACAAAACTTAATAACCGCGATATTGCCTAGCATTTTGTCAATAATAATTTAACTCGAAGCTTCGAGTAGTCCACAAGATTGTCCTTTTACATTATAATTAATTCATCCAAGTGACATATTTATTATGTAACTTTTTAAAAACATATGTACCTACCTATAACCGGTGGGCTTCGAAATTTTAAATTAGATAGTTAATTTTGCTTTACTACTGTAGTGAAACTAAAGTAGGACAATTCTTATAAGGTATTGTTCGATAATATACATATTTAGGTTAGGTGACGTCCAGATATGATCAACATGGCGGACTCCAACCGCCATAATGCCACGCACAAAACTATTTTTAACAGACTAACCTCTGTTGACATTTATATAATTAAACTGTTAAAGGGAGGTATTTTATTAGTTGAGTTTTAGTTTAAAAAACTATATTGTTCAGTGGCTTGCCTGCGTTTGTTAGTTTTATTTATAATTAAATAAAATAAACTAAAAACATATATATTCAAAAGAATTGCATGTTATTTCAGTTTGTTTGTGTTCTAAATCTGGTATTTCCGTAACTTATTTTATCTTTAAAAAATAACAGTATGTAGGATAACTTCAGAGTAAAACTCACACAAATTCCTTGTACAATTAAGTAAATGGTGCAAACAAATCATAAACAAATGTTTGTTGAAAACTTATATGATAATTTGTATACGAACATTATTACTATGTGGGTTAATGTGAAAGTGATTACGTTACTGCAATTGAAGTTTAAGAAGGTTTGCTTTATTTACACTATAAACTTATTTTTATATATATAGTTGTTGGTTAGCAAGTAATCCAATGAATTTATTTTTGAAGAGACGAAAAATTAGAAGTCACTGAGTTTCGATATGTAGAAAGTCAGATGATTCAGGATGAAAGGAGCGGTGAAGATGTAAAACAAAGGATAGCGCAGAATTGAAACGCTTTTAACAAAAAGAAATCACTTCTGTGCTCGCGAGCAGTTAATTCGAAAAAGATTGTTAAAGGTATACATCTGCAGCACGACTCTTTCCGGGAGCAAAACGTGGACGTTACAGACGAATGAATATCGTGGATAGACAAGGTTAGAAATGAAGAGGTATTAGAAAGAATAGGAGAACGGAGAACAGAGGTCACTATGAAAGTTAATAAAAAATAGGCAAGATAGGTTGGTAGAAAACCTTTTCAGGCATGAATGGCTGGTTAGAGACGTATTAGAAACAGGAGTTAAGGGGAGTAGGGGTAAACCTAAATTAGATTACTGTTCATAAATAATAGAGGATATGGGAGGATTAGTTAATGATAGGAAAGAGCGGGGGTACGTGTGCAAGGATTGACGATTCCATGATGATGATGATGATTATAATGATGATGATGATGATGATATGGTGATAATTCAAAACTTACGTGAAGAAAACGAGGTAAAACGAAGAAAACAATAGTAAAAGAAACACAGGAGACAGCTTGATTCTACCGTTCTGTCATAAAATTAACAGATTTTAAAACACCCAGTATCTATACTCACTGTGCAGGTGTATAGCACTTCAAAAAAAAAAGTTTTGTTTGCAGACATGATTAGGTGCCTACTTTGGTAACAGTTTTCTATCATATCATAGTTAAAAGTCTACAAGTCGGTCTAGTGTGTGACTGTTGGCATCAAAAAGCTGTTGTTGATCCGCCCATACGGCGTTTCAGCCTTTTTTTTATGACATGTCTGATTGAGTGACAGATACTGTCGGCTTACATGCAACCCTACCATAAATCAAAAGTGTTGACCGTGAACAAGAAGCTGTGAGCGTTTTCATTTTATTTTAATTTTATTCGTGGAAGCAAAAGTCGCATCGCATAATATAATGTGCATGATGAAACTGACGGAAAGTTTTCTTTGGCGCATATGAAATTTACTTTTTGGTCTCCAGAAACGTGTGTGGGTACCTAATGTGATGAAAACATAGCCCACAGAAAGATATTTTTCAAGTAATGTCCAAATTGGTTGTGAAGGAAGGATTATCGCAACTAATTCTCAAATCTTTTGAAGAAAACGCAACGCTCCTCAATAACTTTAAATTGCATTTGTGCTATCAATTCGTCAGTACATAACATGCGGAATTTTATAACATCAACTGTATATGTCGCACTGATTCTTAAGTTAATTATAATTCGTAATTTTAAACTTTGCAAAAAAAAAATTCAAATGGTAGAAATCAAGCGTGACCAACCAGATTCAGTCCATGTACTGAAGGAGGGGGCAAGAAGTTTTGGGGTGTGGTATATAAAAAAATACAACGTGTAATTATACAACACGCTACTGAAGTGAAACTTCTTCAAACACAGAAACATACTGGGATAGGGGTTAAGGAATTGGTTTAATGGTATTATTTGTACACTATGAATTTAAATTTTACACAATACATGCCGGAGTTGCCTGTAACGAACGTTGCATTGAAGCGCGCTCACGGCTCAAGCGATCCCCACTACGAACTCGACTACGTG
>NW_020439076.1:1622995-1624502 GCF_000699045.2 Agrilus planipennis
AACAGAGGACTCTATGGAAGTCAATAAAAAATAGGCGAGATAGGTTGGTAGGACACCTTCTCAGGCATGAAGGTCTAGTCAGAGACATATTAGAGGCAGAAACAGGAGTTAGGAGGGGTAGAGGGAGGCCTAGATTAAATTACTGTTCGCAAATAGTTGAGGATGTGGGCTGTTTTAGTTTTAGGGAAATGCGAAGTTTAGCTCAGGATAGGGAAGAGTGGAGGTACGTGTCCAACCAGTCTTAGGACTGACAACGTTATGGTGATGATACATATATTGTCTATTTATTTTGAATAGTATATCATATGTGTGAATGGTATATGATTGAATTATTACCCCGAATTGGTCAGATACTATCAAATTCCGCTTGACATTGACATTTGATTGTATTGTTCGGTCTTGATCATGCTAGATAGTCTTGGTCTTTTTCTTGGCCTTGCATTTTCGCAAGACGAACACCAAGACCAATTTTGCTCATCACTAGTAAAATACCAGTCTGTTTGATATCTCGAGAATCAGATATTTATATTCCGATTATAAATTAAGTTCACGCATTGTTACCGATAAACTCAAAATTAGGTATGCAACAATAATGTACTACGTGAGCTGTTTTAGATAAGAATTTATCGTCTATCATCAATCATTTGTCGATTACACAAAAACCACCATACGTTCGATACGTGTATGCCGTTTTTTATTTGTTACTGTAGGGGTTATTGTAATTCGATGTTTTAAAACACTTTCATAAATTTTTTTAGTGAAGTAATGGGTAGATCTTTTAGAATACATAAACAGATTCAGGCTCAATATGTTATACAGAGCGTTTGTATTAATCTACTTTTATCGAGATTATTATCTTTTTTTTTAAAAAATGAAGAACTTATGTGTAATTTCTGTGAAATATAACGTGATTAAGAATATATCAGATGTGGGTAATATTCGGATACATATTTTGTTCTCCAGATAATCTATTCAGTTACTATTTCAGTATCCAAATTGTCGGAATCGTTTGAGAAAAATGTATTCGTTATCTGCATCCATCAAGTAATTTGTAAAGAAGCTGGTTGTACACGTACCTCCACTTTTTCCCATCTTGAGAAAACTAGAGCAACTTAATCTCTCTAACTATTTGAAAAAAAAATGTAGGTCTACAATTGTTATTATTTGCAGTGGCGTAACTGTACCATCTGAGGCTCGTAGCAAATTCATTGGTTGGGGCCTTCCCTTAATATAAAAAAGCTTTACATTGTTTCATCTTTATAAAACGCAAAGTAAAATAGATATACGAGGGTGGATTGATAAGTTTCCGGCCTGACCAAGAAAAACAAGGTTTTTAAAAATTTTTTTTTTTTATTTCTCAACATAATCTCCTCCAAGGCTGATACATTTCTCATAGCGGTGTTCCAGTCTATTAATGCCATCTCTATAGACTGATTCGTCAAGCTCCTCAAAATAACCATTTACAGCTTCGATTACTTCTTCATTGTCCGCAAATCTCTTACCGCCA
>NW_020439076.1:1626167-1658908 GCF_000699045.2 Agrilus planipennis
TGCGACGCGCTGATGAGATCCAAAAAGATCGAAATCGCGATCCGCGTCTGGCAGTTTCGACAGAATACAGACCACTTCGAATTATTTTATTTAATATTTTATTTAATTCAACAAATCAATATTTGCAGATATCTTGTGCAATTAGTTATTAACTATATTTTTTGTGCAAAACTAACTTTTTTCACACTGTAACTCCTGAAACTCCTTAAATACTGCTGGTGTGTGATCGGGTAGGATGAAATTGCACAGTAGAAGTTCAATAGTGGGGAATTATTATTTTATTCAGTCAAACGTCTAATTTGTAACTTTTATTCGAAACATTTAAATTTTAAAAATGTTTATAATTTTTATGTTTTTCGTGAATTAGATATTCTAAGTATTAGAGTCCTTTTTTCCTTAATTTTCATGTTTGTCCAATATAAACCTTATTACTGTTTCTGCAAGTCTTCAAACTTTTTTTAATGAATTTAGAATGTGAATTATTAGTTTGTAATATTTGTTTTTTGTACTTTACAGTTTAATTTTAAGTATCTCGGGCACGTGAAGGAACTGTCCTTTTTAGATTTTTCGTTATTATAGGTGGGAGTTTATAGTAGGTTCTTCTTTTTATTCCGCAAATTTATAGATAGGTATTATAACAGATTACTTGCAATTTAGAAGATTCTGTCTATTTCTATTTGAAAATTAATTTTATTTAGAGGATGATAATTACCCAAGTGAAAAGCTGCTTAAAAGATCTTGCATAAGTTTGACCGTGTCTCTTCATGACAGGTTTGTGATATACAGATGTATTGAGAATTTATCTTTGTTAAATTAGCAAATATTAAAACTGTAAAAACTGCAATGATAACCGACAGGAACAGAGGGACTTTACCATAAACTGTAAGGATATTGCAGTTTTGTTGCTGAATCCTTATGTGAGTACTGATGCTTATTATTCCCTTCAAGGAATTGAAATACCCTGTACAAATATAGAAATGCATTTTGCGTGGACATGGCATTTTCTATTAACTTTCTTGAGGCGTCTTTCACAGTTTTCTTCTATGAAAACGGGGCCTGTGACATGTTTGAAACAAACAAACAAACGGAAATGTCTTTTGTTTCTTCGTACAACAGGGCATGTCAAACGGCCTGACGGTGGCCGAGACTTCTTATTAAATGCCTACAGAAGAACCATTTGACATACACTTACTTTACTACCATTCAGTTCATTGATTGAGTCATTTGTTTAAATTCGTGTTTCGTTTCTTTTCAGGATGTCACTTACTTCCGGTGCTAGGCCACTTACGGTAAGTCTTTAAAGGAATAATCATTTCTAAGTAATCGCTTTTTATAACGCACTTATGTATATATGTATTTATTTCCACGTTCACACATCCGTACGCAGAATGCACAACAATTAACAGTAAACTCGGTGAAACATTAATAATAAAAGAAGGATTTTTGACAACGTCTCCATCGATCGATCGATATGAATCGAGTGAAATTCATATAAATCAAAATATTAATAATAATCAGATATGCAATTCTCNCGACATATTTGCCTACAACAAACATTAACTATATTGTCATAATTAATGTAATCGGTAACTTGTTTATGATAATTAAACAAGTTTGCAAATACGAATGGCGCGTGAACGACTTATCCGGAGTAACCAAAAGAAAATGTATTGCAAATCCGAACAAATTAAAGACGTAATATGTATAACGTTTTAATAGAGTTTCTTAATTGTCGAGACTGCATATATGAATAAAAATATTGATTATTATTAAATTTGAACTGAAAAATTTCCTGAATTTAACTTGAAATACACAATAAAAATGTCTTCATCGAAAACACAATATAAATATATAATTTACTGTAGTTACGGTTAGCTGCATCCTGTAAAATTATTTGTTGAATATGGAACTATATGGATACTAAATCATTTTCGATAAATTACTTAGGTAATAAGTTAAACAATGGGTTTTAGTGGTGTGTTTAATGATTAATAACAGACGAATTAAAATTTTTATTATAATAGCAAAAATCTTGACAATGTACAACATACGCAGTGATTCACTTCCTTTAGTATAAATCACTATTTGTACTTTCATTTATTAGTATCGAAATGTCTATGTTATCCGCTAAAATGGTATAAAAATTTTTATTATTTCCGTTCATTAAAAAGGCCCATTACGCACTACTTGGCTAATTGCTCGTAGAAAAACCACTTACATTAAATATTGTTTTAATTAATGAATTTTATTTGGTATTTTACTGTTGATGATTCTGAACCGATTTTCTCATTTTTTTTTTTAATAATATGCAAACCAAAATTGGTGTTAGTCTTATTGACTTCTGAACTTCAGACAAATTCCTAATAAAGCTTATATTTTTATTATCAACGAAGTCATTATTCCTAGCATTTTCTGACAGACGCCTTAATCTGTACTAAATTTAAACTAATTGGCTTCTAAATTCCTGACTTGGGTCCACTGTTCGCTAATTTAATTTTAAGTTTATTAGACGAATTTCTCGGAACAAATTTGCTTATGGTCACAAGAGACAGATTTTAATCATACTTTTACGTTGTCAACCACAACATGATCCAACTGTAGCCATCATTAACACAAAAACATTAAATGCAATTTTGGGAAATTAATGAAAAGTTTCTTGTTAAAATGCGTATCAAGAAGATAAATATTATGTGTATATAATGAATAATAACCCCCCTCCCCACCTTAAGACTCTATATTTCATCGAAGGTGAATTAATGAAATAAAAACCGCACTTATTGTTAAATAAATTGCCATTTTTGTTATCTTCAGTTCCTGTAAAATATGCTATTATTTATTAAAATAATTACGTTAAACAATAATAATTATACTATCATAAATACACATATGGCAATGTTCAATTTTTAATATAGATTTAATTAAAGATACATTATTGAATTGGAGTACAGTAAAAGCTCTTTATTCGCGGGGTATACGTTCCATAAATATGCCGCGAATATAGAAACCGTGGATATGGAATGGTAATTAATATGGAATCATAGGGGATACGTTCTAAAGTTTCAAAATAAAACCAATATGTATCAAAATAAAATCAATGTATTGATAAATTCGCAATTAAAATTAATACTTATAATCAGCTTTAGGCAAGAGTTTAAAAAATTTAGTGATTTTTTCTTGTTTTGAATTTTGAAAGTAGTCCACTCGGTTAGATTTTGTATAAAAGCCGCTTCGGCACATACCAACATTACATACTCAAAAGATACATTAAGGGGATTCAATAGTACACGCGCCGTAGAGTAAAAACATGCTTATCGGTTCTAGATATCATGAGTTTAATGTTTGGAACAGAGGTTTGAAATTTTGTAGTAAGATAGATAAAGCTTTGTTCTAAAGCTTGTCGAAGGTCATTTTTAATTTTTTAATTTCTATTGAAAATACGTGTCCTACAAGAAGCATCAACCTTAAGCACTTGTAAAAGCTATTAATGATCATATTATTGAAAACCAAAAACGTATCGAGTTAGTGTGAACATTTGTCTGTTATCATACAAAAAATTAGATATTTATCTCGCAGCGTTAAGTCACAATGTTTAGAATAGAAACCCATGTTTTCGGAAAAATTCACACTAGGCACGAGCGGTTTATTGCGGTCAATTCCCTTAATAAGTGACACCGAATCCTTTTCTGTTTACCGATTGCATCCGCGAATAATGAAATTTTTAGCCGCGAATACAGGAACTGGGTTGCAGTTTTTTCACCCGCGAATAATGAAAACGCGAATAAGGAAACTGTGAATAAGGAACTTTTATTGTATTCGCCGTTACTACGAGGCCTGGGACTACAACTCCACTGAGCATAATCCTCCCCTAAAAACGGCACTATCACAGCATCAGATGGCTCACGCGAATGATGCGCGGTTGTCGGTTACTTTACGGTGAGGCAGAAGTAAAAATTTATTCAATTTAATTTCAAAGGGAATAATAAAAAGACATTATTTCAGTTTGCCTTACGTAGTTAATAAATATTTCAATGCTTTTGTCCGATGCGGAGGTTAATCGGTGTAATATGCGTTAAAGGTGCCTTCAGTGCGGACTTTGATTGTCTGCCAAAAAATCTAGTGTAATAAAAATTAAACGCACTGCAGTTTGCCTCCCCTTAAAACCACCGTCCGGGACGGACTTAACGCCACTGCGGAGGCTCTGAAAGTCTGAAACTCGTTAAACGTTTTTAGACATTTTGTTGTCAAGTACTTTTCAAAAACGCCATAGTGTAAGGAGCAATGGTGTAGAATCTTTGGTCACTTTAGTTTGAGACTGCAAACTATTTGATTGTTTTATTCGATGTTGCTGCAGTTGTTGAATACGTCCGTTTTTTATTTAATGTTCATAAGACTATTCACTCTCGGAACTTGTATTTGTCACCTAAATAACAATAAAGTAACGCCGTGCCTCCCATAATATTATACATATTAAAACGAGATAACCGGCGACATATTTGCCTACAACAAACATTAACTATATTGTCATAATTAATGTAATCGGTAACTTGTTTATGATAATTAAACAAGTTTGCAAATACGAATGGCGCGTGAACGACTTATCCGGAGTAACCAAAAGAAAATGTATTGCAAATCCGAACAAATTAAAGACGTAATATGTATAACGTTTTAGAAGGCAGTTACTTATCTAATTGTTGTTCTGAATTTATACATTCTTTTATAAAATTATAGTGAGTATGTTAAGTATAACGATTTCAGTAAATTGTCAGTAAATAAATATGTAATACAATTTCATTTTGGCACATAATATTCAGAGAAAAATGTTGCGGCGCTGATTCTTTGTTTTGTAGGCATTACTACATGATATAAAAGATCAAATCACGAAAGGAGAAGTTAACTTATTTTTTATTACTGATGTTGAATTAGAAAATCGCTAAAGTATCGCTCAAACATTTTGAAATATCTTATTAGATTTACATTTTAAATGATACTCATTGAAAAAAAGAAGGAACTTGAAAAATAACGCACTACTATAGCAGATTGAAAACAAAAGGATAATCGAATATTCGACAAATCTGACTAAATTTGCTAAAATATATCTATCGGCCCCTAGCAGTATGGTGTATAGTCAATGGAATCATTTACTCCTAATAACTTACCTCTGATAAACTTTAAGTATTAAAAAAAAATAATATAATGTTTGTTAATTCAAATAAACACATTTTTGAGTAATATATGCGGTTTTTTTTGTTCGATGAATTGGTATCCTAATACTAGGCTGTAATTCGGCTGAATACCGAATATTAAGAAAAGTGGTCGAATAGACCGAATACCGAACAATAACCGAATATTCGTGACATTACTAGTTAAAATATTTTAAAATTATGATTCGCTGTAGCAATTACGGTTCCAGATTTTATTTCAGCGATAAAGATACTTCGGAAATGACTAACTCTCTTGATATCTCTGTCCTTTCACGTAATAGTCCTCTCTAAAAGATTTAAAAATGTAAGTACTTTTAGTGTTCTGATAACAGAATTTCAAAAAATTTTGACGTGCCAAGGCAATTTTGGGAACAGATTTGGATATTTGGATTCAACATCACAAATTACGCCGTAAATGATTGCCTTTTTCTTTTTTATTATCCATATACTTGATTTCGTTGATCTAGCCTTTAATCTTCAAATTTGGACCTTTTTTACAATGAAAGAAAAACATTTCCCATCTGGAATCCTGTAACTAGATGTTTGTTTTTCATTTCTGTTTACTTGGAAATTTTAGATATGCATGTATGTATAATTTCGTTGCAGAAAATGTGCTGAGGCCGAACCAGAGTTGGCGGTACAATTAGATGTTTTTGATGAGCAACGAGAAAGTGATGATGCAAATTTACAAGGTCCCCATGGGGTTGACCTTAGCTCACCCTTAGACGTGTTCTATGCTATTTTAAAACAGGTACTTCCACACTTCAAACTTACCCACCCGGCGCATTCACCATTTCATCTTTTCTTCTAAAATATTCAACAGGTCGCCGATACTCCGCAAGAAATCCCATTCCTAAGCATTTTACAACATTTATTACGAATAGATCCGAAAGAAGCGATAAGTGACATCGTATGGGATACTGCAGAAAGATTAGTACACAGAGCAACATTGCTGGAGAACAGGGAAGACGCTTCGCGACTCCTCAGAGCTCCTAGTATAGCAGCAAAACTCTTCTGCCCTTGTCAGCATCGCTCAGAAGGAAATCAAAGTAGAAGACAATCACTAAATACGATGCCCCTAAGTCCACCCCCAGGGCCTCATCCGCCCCCAAATCTCAGTAAGCCAATTTGGTTGTATTTATGAATGAATAAGGAGGTCACATGCAACTGTTGTTTTTAGCTCCGAGTCAACCGCCACCTCCACCACCGCCCCCAAATATACCACCCCCTCCCAGCGCACCACCTCCTGCTCCCATGCCGCCACCGCCAATGCAAAAAATAAATACCTCAGCAGCATCAAAAGCTAATGAAAACGAAAAGATAGTAGAGAAATTGCCTCAACAGGAAACTCCTCAACCAAAAATTAAAATGAAAACGATCAATTGGAATAAAATCCCTAGTCATAAAGTAAGTGACTTTTCAATGAAATTTATGACTATCTATTCAAACCTTTACTCCATTAGGTAGTAGGTAAACAAAATATTTGGACACAGTTGGCTTACAATCACCAACATTCACCACTTCATGATATGGATTGGTCAGAAATGGAAGGACTATTTTGTCAACCAGGTCCACCGTCTTCGGCAAATTCTTCTCCGAAATTAGGAAATCGTGATGGTAGTTCTGACACTCTTGAAAGACGAATGAGAAAAGACAACTCCGAAGTACGAACCTACATATATTATAGTTTAGTGCTCTTTAATATTAATTCTTCTTTTAGATAACTCTTCTTGATGGTAAAAGAAGTTTAAATGTTAACATTTTTCTAAAACAGTTCAGAAGGTAATAACAATATCTAAGTATTCCTACACAGCTTAATGAGTTATTTGTTCATTATTACTTGTAGCTCCAACGAGGATATTGTACAGCTCATAAAGAATGGAGAACATGACGATATAGGGGCTGAAAAACTGAAAGGACTTCTTAAAATTCTTCCAGAAGTTGACGAACTGGATATGCTGAAATCTTTTACTGGAGATTATAATAAACTGGGGAATGCCGAAAAGTTCTTAATGCAACTTACTAGTCTTTCCAAGTAATAACTTTTATTATAAACACACGATCTATTGTGAACTCTTTTTCTAATGGCTTTATTTTCAGTTACAAGTTGCGCATTGAAAGTATGCTTCTCAAAGAGGAATTTGCTTCGAACATGAATTATTTGGAACCCAGCATAAGGTCCATGAAAGCCGCAGCGGAAGGTGAAAAGAAATTTAATATCTTAACTCTTATTTCTCAAATTTTTGTCTTGTTTTAGATCTTATGACAAACAAGCCATTACAAGAAGTGCTCTATATGATCCTCGTAGCGGGAAATTTCTTAAATTCGGTAAGTTCACGTACCAAATGTGTGTTACGAAAATGATGTAACGAATTTCTATCTTTAGGGTGGATATGCAGGTGATGCAGCTGGGGTAAAATTGTCTTCGCTCCAGAAAATAACAGACATACGGGCCAATAAACCAAATATGAATTTGATACATTTTGTTGCAATGGTGAAAAAACAAAAATCCTTCCGTTTTCTTACTACTGACTTATTATTTCTTTTTTTAGCAAGCTGAGAAACGTAACAAGAATTTATTATCTTTTACCGATAACATTGGCATTTTGGAAGAGGCAGCTAAGTACGATGCTATTTATTTTCCTTTCCGCATAAAAAACTATTATACGCTTTTTCTTTATAGGAACACGGTAGAACAGCTCCATAATGAAATAAATGCTCTTGACATCCGAATAAAAAAAATTACAAAACAAATTGAAACGCCAACAACAGAACCTGAAATACAGCTTCAAATGATAGAATTTTTAGAGGTAGAAATATCCGATTATTATTTAAATTTTTCTTTCTTAATAAAATTACGTTATTTCTCATTAATTTAGATGGCAGAAAGGGAAGTTGCAAATCTTCAACGGAACATGTGCAATCTTGAGAACGTACGACAAAAATTAGCAGACTTCTTTTGCGAAGACGTCAACTCGTTCAAACTGGAAGAATGCTTTCGAATATTCCACAATTTTTATACAAAATTCAAACAAGCAGTCTTCGAAAATGCAAGAAGAAAGGCCCAGGAAGAACAAGCAAACGCCAGAAGAAGACAACGAGAAGAACTGATAGCCAACAAACGAAGACAAAGTATTAAATACAAAAAACGAAATACCATTTAAAAGATCTAATGCAAACCTATTTTGTTTCAGTGGGCAATTTGGTTGGAACTCCGGACTCGGAAGGAACGTTTGATACTCAGATATACGATCCCAGAAGCGGTTTCGCAATTCGAAAGGTAATCTGAATTATTTTATGGCTTAAAACTGAAATGATAGTGGTAGGTACTCTACGTATTATATTTTTTTAGGGATGGCGAGTTCCAAGCAACAGCAACTTAGCGTCCGAAGACGAACTGTCTATAGCAGGTTCGCCACTGGTTACAAGGAGACGATTAGGTTCATTCAGTGGACAAAATAACGGTGATTCCACCCCATCTGCCACTGGAAAGGACGAAAAATCACCTGGTAATAAAATTCATCTAAAAAAAGTGAATTTTAAATACCATGGAATATTGTCTGTTACAGATATAACTCCAAATGGTAGTTTAAGACGACGTAGAAGCAGAGTTCTTTCTGAAGAAGATGAGGGCAACTTGATGGAATTCTTAAGAAGCTCGGGTCAAGATAACAACCGCGAAAGAAAATCATGGGGCAGTTTAGGTAACTATGTTTAATAATCTTTATTGATGTACGAAAAATCTTTAATATTGTTTTATTTCTTAGATCGATCGTGGGCAAGAAGAGCGAGGGGAAGTGGTCCACGTAAAAGACCAAACCTTTTGGGGGCAGATTTTTCGAATGAAAGAGAACGTCCTTCGTCACCTTCTCCTTTGGCTGAAACAAAACCTGTTTTACCAAGTACTGAAGAGGGTACAAAACCGAAAGAATGGCGACAAAAAATCGAATCATGGCTACAAGCTAACGAAAACGACAACGAAGAAGCTCGAAAACAAAATAGAAGAATTACTAACAGAAGATCGCTTGAAATGGATTCAGGTAAGATTTCAATTTGAAATTGAATGTATATAAGTATTACATAAATTTTTTATTTCATTAGAAAGCGAACGAAGTAGTAATTTGGAGACTCTACCAGAAGGAAAGCAAGTGTACACGGGAGGCCAATCGATCTATCGTAGAGTATATCCAGATTGGACACCTTCCAGTACCTTCGAGAAAACTGACGTTGTTGGTGCAATAGAAACTGTTGAAGGTTAATATATGATCAATTTATTTATTCGCCATATATGATCTAATGACAAATAAATTTCTTGCAGATGCACAACCAACGATGAAGGACAAATCAGCGTGGCGTAAATCCAATCTTAACGTAGCTAACAGTATGGAACCAACTAAGGAAGACAGGCATCGTATAGTTGTTCCTCGAATATCTCAGTCAGAACCTGATCCAAATACAGAAGAAGACAGCAGAAAGAGTTTAATCAGTTCTTTAGGTGTTCGCCCTGCTTCTGATAAGTTAACACTCTACATACGTAAACCTAGCGATCCTGCGGTAATGCCTGAACCCAACACAAATCTCAATAATATTCCTCATGCCATATCCAACTCCCAACAAAGTTTAGAATCTCAAAGTACTAACAAAGTAGATATAGATCAAGATAACATAGAAACTCCTCCAATGACTAGGAAAATTTTCACACCGACACCTGTTGACAAAAGGGAACCTCAAGCCCAATCTCCATGCAGGAGGTTTCTGGTACGCTCATCAAAAGAATCCTTGGGTAGTCCTGAAGAGCCGGAGAACAATACTTCATTGGGTGATGGTCAGTTTGATCGATTTTCTGCAACGAGGCGCACTAGAAGATACAAAAGAAATCCAGAAAATAACGAAGCAGCTTCCCCAGAACTAATGGCTGAAACTGAGATATTGAAAACCAATGCCATGCAAGCTGAAACATCAACTCTACTTATAGAACCTGAGTTAGATAGAGAATCGAGACTAAAAGCTTGGCAGGACCGACTCAAAACCCAAAGTGAAAATCAATCTGAGACCAAACATGCTTCTAATAAGCGTAACAGAAATCAGACACTAATTAACGAGAAAGACGTACTCCTAGCGTTAAAATCAAAAGGAAGCGACGAAAACGTTAAAGAAAGTGACAAAAATCGTAGCTTTAAACTTAAATCGGACGCTTTATCGTCGAGCAAGATAGATATTCCTATAAGAAAGTGTAAAGAACACGACCACGATGAAGGTTTTGAAGAATCTCAAAGTCTAATGTCCGAATCTCCAAGTCAAGGTGCCTCATCTGGTGGTGGTAATTACGAACCAGATATCGTTGATTCTTCGAGGATAATAATCTCAGAATATAATCCAACTCCAATCCGTCCAGTACCTCAGACACCCTCCACAACTTCTCCGTCTCACGCTAAAACCTCCAAAAGACCCGTAACAATTTCTGGAAAAACCACAACGAATCCTAGGACGTCATTGTCTTCATCGTCATCATCAACCCAAAATCCACCTCGTAATTTCCAAAGGTCGAACTCTGTAAGGCATACAATTAACGAAACATCAAAAAAGAGCGTGATCCCAAGAAGATCTGGAAGCGTAAGAAAAATCGAATCTAAAGACAATAGCACCAAAAAGAATATAGAACGATCGACTTCCAAAAATAGTTTAGTTAGTTCAAGAAGTTCATTGAACAGTGCTGCGTCTACAAATACAGTTAAAAGGATGCCTCTTAAGCCAAGCAATAACAATAGTGGTAATGGTACAATCAATAAAGCAGCTTCCAGAATGGTGAACGGAATTAAACCAGGAAGCAGTGGTAAACAAAGTTCTGGATCTGTTACAAGGCCACCAAAGGCTCAGCTGTCGTCTTTTATGAAACCAACAGCGTCTAGTACTACAAAATCAACAAATCAGTCATCAAAAACGCCTGGACGATTATTCCCTAGGTTTAAAAATTAACAAAAATATTGTGTTAGTATCGATATACTGTTTTAATTCATTTTAGTGTTTTCTCATTTCAATATTTTTTGATCAGTCATTCTAAACGATAGATAAATGTATTCCTTTCCTTATTAGTGGAAAGACATATTAATACGTAAAACATTTAAAATCATAGCATATTTAAGATAGGTGCAATAATTTTTTTGCTATAATTTTAAGTAAACCCGTATGACATATCTTAAAATATCGTAAATAGCTCGATTTTTTATTACTTGTAATAATTTCTATCACCTTTTGGGTAAGTAATTCCAAAGTATTACCACATTTTCTCATTGGTGCTCAGGAAGGTATAAAGGTCAAATAAAACCAAAAGTGTCCTCTTATAGAATAAATAGAAGCTGATACGCCATCAGTTAAAGTCGTCATTAGACGTTATTACCAAATTTCTACTTACAATTAGTTTAATACAGACTGTCAGTTGGGGGTGCAGATAATAAAACAAATATATATCAGTTTGCACCACAGTATTACTATTAACTATTTTAGGAAAATAACTAACACTACTTACAATGAATTTTACCAGTTTATTTGACTTAGTTCGCATTTTTATATTTTTATACAAAAAAACTAATTTTACAATATTTATTTGTTACCAAATACAAACATTCTTTAAACAGTTGTACATTTTATTTTAAGCTTCTGTGTAATACTTCTCTCCAAACAATTCCTTTTGATCACTTAAGTAGCTGTTGAAAGAAAAAATTAACTTATTTCTTTTAGAAATAAAATGTATAAAAGAAAAACGCTTACTCTATGAAATCATCCAAATGCCTTAATAGTACTTTTAGCTTATTGTCAGCCATACTCGAAGAATTAAGAAGTTCAGGCAATTTTACTAGAATAAATACAAATTAATAAAACGTAAATATTTAAAAAATAATTTTTACCGAATAAACGAAGTAAGTGGGTTGCCCCATAAACAAGAGAAGGAGGGGGCGGCTGCTGGGAATAAACATGATCTGGGAGAATCTTCCAATTTACAATTTTTGCAATTGCTGTGGGAACTTCCTGTTCAACATTTCTGTAAATATAAATTAATTACAAAAAATCTTAATTCGTTTTTGTCTTTTTATTGTACGTGGATGAATTTTGCGACAATTCAGGGGTGTTGCCGTTGGTTTCAGAGTCCTGAGAACGATAAGAACGGAGAATTCTTCGTTTAGCAGGTGTACAATTACTTTCAGTAAATTCTTGGCCGTTATTTCGCTCAAGAATGTCCTCTTCAGGCCCCATATTAGGCAAGTGCGCGTATTCTAAATCTTCCAGCTCTGTTTTAACTAATCTTAAGTATATAAAAAAAATAATTAATTACAAAGTAAGAAATAGAAACGATAAACATTCTTCGTACTAACACTTCATGTTTGATTGTTGGTATAGAGGACATGAACGTAGCAGCAGCTGTTTCACATTGCCCTTGTTCCTTCCTGTACAACAACAGATCGTTTAAAGTAAAATCAAAGTAAATTCTCAGTCCATCTAGGACCTCCTTACAAACATTTAAACTAGAAATAAAAGTAGTTATTAGTTTTAGTTCTGTTTTTAATTAATTAATTACCATACTTTCTCTGAATTTCTTCTGGTTTCTTTTTTTGTTGGTTTCTATACCTGCCACTATTAGATTTCTCTGTCAAGCAGTAAATTTGATTTGTAGCATACTGTTTCCAATATTTTTCCAAAATTGTAATAATGCATGGTTCTGCAGGAATTTTATGTAACTATAATGTAACAAAAGAAAATTAAATTTTGAAAAGAACCAAAAAGTCAATTATTCTCACTTTATTTCTTTCATGAATCAAATGGTAATCAATTTCCAAAACTTCCTGCAAATCCTTAGTTAATTCAACTGGTACCAAATCTTCTTCCATGGAAGAATCTTCTTCAGAACTACTTGTCAAGTCTTCTGTCTGGTAATCTAAGTGAGTCGGACTACCAGAACTCCCATCTTCTGATAACTGGGATATCCTATCACTTAATTTACGATTATGCTTCTTTCTTTCCCTTCTATATAAATATGCACCCCTAAGAATAAAAGAGGATTTATGGATAAATATATAAATTTAATTAAATTAAAATTACCAGTTTATGTTATTTAACGTATTATCCATGATTAAAACAATTGTATAATGAATATTAATGATTATGTAAATCAGAACATTGTACTTTAATCACTGTAATATGACTGAATGTTTATAAACCACGATATACAGTGATAATTTAAAATGATAACAAACTACAATACAGTATAACTTACAATTGTAGTTGCGCTTTATCTGCAAGATCTCGCTGTAATTGTCTGTTCTCGGCGGTGTCTTTTAACACGAATTCTTCTCCCACACACCTGTCCCAAGAAGAATTCCAACCCTAGTACAAATTGTTTTAGTATCAAAAACAGAGATATTGTATTTATATACCTGGAAATGAATTAAATATTCAACATTTTTTCTACCTCTTGGATCTTTATTAACAATAACTTCCATTACCTGTAAATAATGAATTATTTATTTAATTGATTAATATTTAAATTGGAGGTTAGAAAACTTACTTTTGAATCATACAAAACTTTAGCTTTTGTCGGATCTGGTTCATAGCACAGCACTCTTTCTCCTTCATAAAATTTTAATTTGATACCTCTTGTAGAGACCATTTTTAATAAAGCGTGTGAAAATGAGCATTTAAATCTATATTATTGTTGAAACAAATTTGATTCAGCGCCATATTTTATTATGATTATGGTTTTCGACAGTTTTCGACGTTATTCTTCTCATGAGACAGAATTCCCAAAACTCGAAAACACCACTTCAAGTGGCCTAATATTGAAGGCTTCGAATCCATTCTGGTTAAAGGTTTTTTTTCAGAACTCTAGGATAATATTGTGTTGAAGCTCTATTAATTTCTAAACCATTATTTATTTTAATAAAATAAGCAATATTTAAAGTAACTGTAAACTATTTATTCAATCATACATATTTACTACGTTATTTTAACATATAAGTTTAATTAACTGCATTTTCAAACTGGGTTCTTGCCATAAATGCTATTTTTTGAGCTTTTTGGACCGCTTCTGGACACCTTCTTTTCTTAACAAGCTTACAATCTTGAAAGAACCCTTCGTTTCGAGGAAACCCGTTTGTACCATCGTTGAATGTAACTAGACCTAACACGTACACAAGAAATAATTTTTTATAGTAATGAAATATTTGTTAAGAAAAAAAGTTAATACCCAAACCCCACATTTTTCCACCCCTAAATTCTCCCTCATATCTCATACCATCAGATCTCCAAAAAATACCACTTCCATGAAACCATCCTTCTAGGAATTCGCCCTCATACCTATAATTATTTGTAGTCATTATTTATCGACATATTATTTATCACAAATTTATTGAGACCATATGGAACATGACTGTACTTTATGGGGCAATACTTTTTTTAGTAAATACTTATCGCGTAAGTAAATACATTCGATAACTCGTCGTAATAATTTTGTTTATTCTCGGAGTCTATTTAGTCTTATTGAAAACAAATAAAAATAACTTCGTTTCTTTCCAGCTACAAGGTTTTGTCTCTGAATTGAAAACTCAAAATACTGATATATTTTTGTATCAGAAGTAAGATAAATAAAACCGTTTTCTTTTTATTTGGTAAATGTCTACGAAGCTTTTTCGTGACAAAAATAAACCAATATTTACACACTAATTGAATTTTCTATTTTCTTCCTCCCACACGTAAAGAATTAAAAAAATACTGAGGCGTTTTATCAAACAGAAGGGAATATTTTTGCACAAGTCTTTAATCGAATAAAAAGGCCTCCACTAATTCACAATAAGAACAATCTGGTCATTTGAAATAGGATTAGTCTTTTCAAAATTTACGACGAAAGAATAAATAAAAATACTATAAACCCATCACCCTGTATTTCAATATAATTTTGACGTACTTTGAACCATCCGGAAAGCTCAAAACTCCCATTCCATTAAAAAGCCCGTCATCAAAGTACCCCCCATAACGAGTTCCATCAGCAAGTTCTAAATGACCCTCTTCTTGCCTTTTGCCCTTTGTGTTCCAAGCTCCTACATACACGGTGCCTCTGCCATAACGATGACCCCCATATTTTGCAACACGATCTGTGAAGAATATTTAGATAAAATCTGTATCGATTAGAAACTAAAAAAAAGTTTTATCTATATACATAAAAATGAATGTTTGTATGCCCTTTATAGAATCGTGAACTATGCATTTGATCATGTGATGATCTTTAGCAAAGTTGTTGTGCATGAGCCAAAGAAGGTTTCTGAGTTGGTACGACCAATTTTCGAAACTTGGCTTTAATACTTTTTCATATAAAATTAGTTAAATACATACCTATTTCAACATTTTACAAAATTCTACCTCTTTAGGAAGCTGAAAGGGGTTTGTTTTTGGTCCGATTTACTTTTGAAGCTGATTAAACAATTGAATCTCTGTTGGGGCGGAAGAGTGGTGAAGAGGAGTTGCACTGTTTAAATGATGATTATTTGTGGTCAGATTTACTTGAAACTTGGTCTTAATGATTTCTCATTTAATTTCTCGACATTTTAAAAAATTCAACTTCCAAGGTGTTGCAATTTTTGTTTGGGACATCCTTTATTTGTGGTTGAATTCACTTGAAACTTGGTATATATGCTGTTTGATATTATTAATCAAATGAAAAGAGGTTGCAACGTTTCCATGAGGTATATTTTATTTGTACTTGGATTTACTCGAAGGTTGCTCATTGTTGAAATTAAGCAAATACGTGTTTTGGCAATTTTTAAAAAACAACCCTTAAGGATGAAATGTTATTCCTACGTTTGCATTTGAAATTTAAGATGGCGAGATTACATAAAATTAAAACGTTGTAAGGGTGAATCGGGAGTTAAAAGGTTTTATGGAGAAACAATATTAATTTCTGCGAGCGAAGCCGCTGGGAAAAGCTAGTAAACAATAAAAAAACTGCAGCTTATCAATAAGAAAGTATAATATATATTAAATGTCACGATAAAGGTGTTAAATAATGTATGAATTAATCGCTTTTACAATTTGCAATAATATTAGATTAGTAGTAAGCAGATACAGACATTATATAATAATTACAAATTATCAAGACTTACTTGATTCAATATTTTCCATTGTGGGGGCAGAAAGCACTCTATACCAAGAAAGGAAACATTATTTGATTGCCGAGAATAACAGGATTAGGGAACTAACTTAATAAACCAAATGCTGAGCCGCATCGGGCTTCCATAAACCTTTGACTAGGGATCATTAAAGTTAAGCAGATAAAAGTAAAAACTGTTTTTAAAATTTCCAATTTTTACCTAAAAAAACTCCTAAGAAGAAATTTATTTAAATCAATAAGTAGTTTAAATGTATAAAATTTTACGATCACACGACACCAAATTATTTTACCCAACTTTTCATGTTGAATGAGATTTAGATTGCGGATAACACACTTGATGAATACCAATAAGGCTCCCTTTACGTCATAGAACCTTTTAAATTTAATTTTATTTCGACAAGAAGATTTTACTTCACTTTTACTTAAACCTGATTGGCATAATAAAACAACAAAGGAAACGACTAAGAGAAGTAGGTACTACTTTCTTGAAAAATACTGATTTTTTTTGGAATATACACTGGTTATTTGAATGAAAAATATCCGTGAAGATAAATTAAATTATTCGAAATCAATTGAATTAGGCAAGATATCACCAACGGAAGAGACAAAAATGCGTTCCTTCTGGGCTACGTAAAATGGTATACTTAGAGGTATTATTGTCACGGAATACAATGAGTTTTGAAATATGAGATATTGTATACTTATGACTTTATACTTATTATCATTTGTACAGAACTTAAGGTGTCTTGGATTATATATATAGAGATGGGCAAAATGGTTTTTTAAAAGTATTTTTAAATAGAAAATGCAAATACTTGTTTAATTTGTTATTTCAAATGTAAAATACAAAATAGATTTCCCCTTTGTGTTTTAAATTCTAAATACAAAGTACGTATTTTCAAATAGATACTTTGTTGTAGTAGTTATTTAATTTTCTACATTTACTTAAGTATAAAATATTTTTGTAGGCAATTGCTCATTTTTAAGTATAAAATATTTTTGTAGGCAATTGCTCATTTTTAAAATATTGCAGTTTTTCTATCTTTGTGTTATAGTTTCTTCAGTTTAGCAACATATAATTCTTCTATATGCTTCCTTATTTGCCTTTGTCGCCGTTTTAATTGGAAATTAAATTTAATTGGCCGATGCCAAAATAGTTTGCTTAGCGTGAAAGATCAGAGCTAAAATAAAGTTGCAAATGATTTTATTGACGATCATCAATCATTTTATATTCAAAATATTTACAACCCCATTTTATTTCTGATCTTTTACACATTGTAATAAGAGAAAGAAATGGAATCCATAGTTTCTTTAGCTTAGGGTTCATCTAATAAGCGAAGTTTTTCGAATCGTTTTCTAACAATTTTGGATTATATACATTTATTAGCACACTACAATATCGTATAGTATATCAATTCGATATTGTTTTGCAGGCTGTTTTGAATTTCGTAGTTCCTTGCTAAAGGTACAATAAAAGGTGATTTGGCAGGTGCTGACAGCAATTTGAAACTTCAAAATTCCATGCACCATGACATTGAACCCGGAAAACAATATCGATCCAATATTTTAGATTATCCATTTCCAAGGAGTTTAGAATGTTTTGGGTTCTCTTCAGTTAAAGAATTAGAAGGCATTCATGGAATGTCTCTTTGACCCCTCTTTAAGCTTCTAATACATTCAATAGCCAATGTTAGCAACTTTAATTCATAATTTTGTATAATGTTTGATCGGTTATATTAGCAAAACTTTATTGCATTTTACAAGTACAAAATACGTTTGCAATAGTATTTTAGTTAAAATGCAAAATGCTTTTCTCAAAAAAAATATTTAAATGCATGATAAAAATAGGTATTTTTTATTTTGTATTTGCATTTTAATCTACAATGGTGTAACCCACCCTTGGTCCATGGAAAAAGCTCACTACGTTCCTGATTACATGACATTTGACCTAATTGAGGAGTAGATTGAGTTGGGAAACTCAAGTACTCAGATACTAATTATCTCTTTGAATCCTAACTCCCTCTTTTTTTTTCAGTTGACGGACTTGGCGCTCGGATAAACATTATTTTAACGGGCATTTGAACGCTACAACGCGTGGGAAAACACGTTACCGGCCAACATGTTAGTTTTTCTCGAAAATGAAAAACGTAATAATCTCTCAATGAAGAGAGGAAAATCTATACTGTGCCTACGTCAAGCGCCGGCGTATTAACGTCACAAATTTTATTTGATATCAGGCCAAAGAGCTCCGTAGCTCCCAGTAGGCCATGGACGTCGTTACGCTCTTTACCATTTTTACCCTGCTGGTAACCGAATCTTACCAATATCAATACAAACATCACGACAACAATGAACTGGTGCAAATATTGGAATCTGTACACGAACAATGTCCAAATATCACAAGGATACACACTCTGAGTGAGAAATCGGTCCTTGGAGTACCACTCTACGTTATAGAGTTTTCCACGACGCCAGGACACCATGTTACACGTGAGTACCCATTTGAATTTTAAAATTATTTGGACAGAAATAATAAGTGGCGATTTCTTAAGGAAAACGGTTCCAAATATTGCGATTTTTTAAATACTATAATTCGTTGTTTGCATTAACTTGCGACAAAAAGTTTATTTATTGAAAGAAGACCTACTTCTAGACATTAATGTTTGTCTATTTTTATTTGCATTAATATCCTGATTCGCCTACATCAAAAACGTTAATTAAATCTACAGTTATTGATGAAAATTCATCAGAAGTTTTAATAAAACTTCTATTTGCTATTTGTTTAATGTACATAACTTGACATATGTTTTCGAACGCACTGCGTCTTCTTCGGAAGTTTTAGATAAAATTTAATGTTTGTTTTTCGTGGATGTGGAGGAATCTTTCCGAGGAATGTGTCTTTGGGCCTACCGGTATTTTTTAATTTCTAAAATTTCAAGTAATGATAGACAATTTAAAATTACTATTAGTGTTTCAAAGTTGTGATTGTAATTTAATATTACTACTAAAGACTATAATTCGTTGTTTGAATTAATCACAATGAACTTGCGAAAAAAGTTTATTTATTGAAAGAAGACCTACTTCTAGACATTAATGTTTGCCTATTTTTAATTGCATTAATATCCTGCTGCGCCAACATAAAAACGGTAATTATCTACAGTTATTGATCGAAATTCATTAGGAGTTTTAATAAAACATCAATTTGGTATTTGTTTATATAACTTGGCATATGTTTTCGAACGGACTGCGTCTCCTTCGGAAGTTTTAGATAAAACTGTTTTTTTTTTCAAATTTTAAATAATGATAGACAAGTTTCAAAGTTGTGGTTGTGATTTAATAAAACAATGTTTCATTCAATTAAGATGAAATATATAGAGCTTTGTTAGAAATCAAAGTATGTTAATTAAAATTGTTTACATATGGTATATTGTAGAGAAGCTAATAAGTTAAGACAAATATTTGAACATTTTCGAGTAAGTGTTTCGCATACACAACATAAACTGCTTAACAAGTGCTATTTTATTTCTTTTTAATTTTTTAAGAAAAGCTGTTAAGCATTTCCTTTAATTCGTTTTACTAAACAAACTTTCCCGCAACCTTCTTTTACATGGAACAAATTCAAAAAGTTTTAATGTAAAGAAATAATTACGATTTACTTTGAATATTGAACTGCAGTAAAAAACTAAAAATTATATACTAGATGAATGTATTTTTATTTTTTTTTTCTAAATAGGGCTTGTACAGCAGAAAGCCAACACTTAAAGATTGGTACATGATGGAATTTAGTTTTAAAAATTTTTATTCGTCAAAAAATTTTATTTTATTTACAAATATAAGTATATATGTACATACGGTCATACTTACTGTTTTAAATTTAATCTATCAAATGTTGACAATAACATTTGAGTTTATAATTATTGCAGTGACAACTTCAACATAGTGAGCATTATAGGTAATGTTTGTAAATATGTAAATTTCTTCTCTCGTGCAAATTTTATTATTATTACTGGTATTATTTTATTATCTTCCTAGGAAGTAGTTGGTTTACGTATCAAAAACAATGTACAGAATGGTTGCTATTTATAGGTCATTAAAAACGAACAGTTTTTATGGACCCAAAATAATAAAACGAAAGAAAATTTTTTTTTACTATGTAAGCTTCGTAATTCGTAACATTTTCTACCTACCTTTCTATCTGTAAAAACATTAAACGCGTAACATAATTGCTTTTGGACACGGCCGTATCTCAATATAAAGAGTAAAACTCCCACCTTAGACCATAATGTATTTTGGAGCTGTTCTGATGGCAAAAAAATTATTTTGGAATTAATTAGTAAGTCTTTTGGAAACAGTCATTAAATATGAAACAACCTTAAACAGAAGATATAGAAGAGTGATACTTAGCTTGTATAAAGAGCAACAGGCAGTTATAGAGCTGGGGTTGCAACGTAGAGAAGTAAATATTAGGAAGGGAGTCAGACAGGGATGCACATTGTCCCCGCTACTTTTTAATCTCTATATAGAAAACGCGATCAAATTCATTAAAGGCAGTACGGCTGTAGGGATAGATATAAAGGGGTGAAAGATTAGTATGCTTAGATTTGCAGATGATATAGGCATATTAGCTTTAGCAAGGAGGAGTTAGAGATAGCTTTAAATAAAAGGGAATAAAAAGTAGGGAAAGAACAAATATAAAGATAGGAGACGAAAAATTAGAAGAAGTGACTGATTTTAGACACCTAGGAAGTCAGATAAGTCAGGACGGAAGGAGTAGTAGGGATATAAAGCAGAGGATAGCACAGGGTCGAGTTGCCTTCAATAAAAAGAAATCACTTCTATGCTCGCGAACGATTAATTTAGAAATTCGAAAAAGATTGTTAAAGGTGTATGTTTGAAGTGCGGCGCTGTAAGGGTGCGAAACTTGGACAGTAGGCGCTGCGGAAAGAAATGTGGTGTTACAGACGAATGATGAGGATACCGTGGATAGAGAAGGTTAGAAATGAAGAGATATTAGAAAGAATAGGAGAAGAGAGGGCTCTGTGGAATTCAATAAAAGAAATATAGGCGAGATGGGTTGGTGGGACACTTTCTCAGGCATTAAGGTCTAGTCAGAGACGTATTAAAGGCAGAAACACAGAAATACATATACAGTCTTAGGACTGAAGACCTTGATGAACCTTAAATGATTAAACCGTTTTAATAAGCAAATTGAGCAACTCAAATTGGCATTTGAATAAGCTTTAATTTGATATCAAACACACAAAAAATTTTCCACTCTCTTTTCATCCCTTACTGTCATCTGCTTTCAATTTTTGCCTTATTTTTTGTAGTTACGTTCAATTTTGACTCATTATGCCAAATAACAAATCATATCTGGGGTAAACCGAAGCGGCAGCATAATTGTGACCCATTTTACCATTTTGATACATTGAACATAACGATCATTAAGATCTTTTTACGCATTAAAAATACAAAACATGTTGACCCACACGTGTAATAAAGTGCCAGTAAAACATCTGGCGAGTAATTTGTGTTGACCCCAAAATTGCCAGTAGACCATTTTGATGTCACCTAATTGAATGTGGGTAAATATTCAGGTTGCAAAAAAAAAGTAAACAATAACTTACCTCACCGTGTTTATTCTTGAACTTGAATAACATAACGTGTCAAAAAAGTTTTTGAGGATGACGTTATGCAAGATAATATTACATAAATACTTGGCATGCCTTTATTATAATAATACCAACGAATTGATCTACCTTTCTGAATGCGTAAAATCGTACGTCACTGTTCACAGACAAAATGAAAAATGAAAATTTACCTAAGCGATATTTACAATCTATCCTATCATACTAGCCCATTGCTTAGTAAGCGAAAATAATAAAAATTACAATTTGGAGTCGAATTTGTAAAAATAAAGTCCCAGCCGAAATAAATTTACTAGCTAGTTTAGTTGATATTACAAATTTAATTGTAATAATTAAGAAACTTGAAACAATTTTTAAAGAAACATGTCAAAATTGAGATTATTACTAGCTATCTAATAAATTCTACTTTTTCTATGGCATATTCAGTCGGTTTACGATCAATTACAATCGGAATTTGTAATTTTTGCGTTGTCATAAAAATTTAGTTTTAGTTTCTGTGTTATTGTGAAAGAGTAAATATGTATTTTTTAAAATATTTATGTTTTTCTTATTCTGATTATTCCGCGATATGATGTATTTCTTCCAGCTTTAGAAGTTAGTTCCCTTTTTTAAAAATTGTAGATTTTGCGACACCATGTTTTTTTTCTTAAATACCTGCGTGACACTGCCCATCATTTAATCCTTAAACCACAAGTGATCTCTCATAAACAATAGGACACTTAGGTTTTTTAACAATAAGGTAGATTTATAAAGTAAATGCAGAAATAAAAAACATCTCTTCAACTAATACGATCTAGGGAAAATACCCAATATAACGGGGATTTACAGCAATGACGAAACGGCAAAGACGAATAATCGATTTTTAAGACCAATGATCATTTGTTTCTATAAGCCAATGTATAGCTAATATTTTAATTGGTCGAACAACTGGTTGTTGTATTGTTTGCGCGAAAGTTCTGTACTATTTTTTTATTATTTGAATTTCGGTTATATTTATATTTCATTTACGCTTATACTACCCAGATTTTCATTTATGCATTTTCTGAAAAACATAAACAAGTATCTACAAGCCTAAACTTAAGAACTTTTTAATGAGATTATAACCTTGTTGCATCATTAGCACTTTTATTGGATAACTTTGAAATTGTTAGATGAAAAAGAAATTTAAAGTGAAAATTTTGTTACAACTTAAATTATAAGGTTGTTCGGAAAGTCATTTCGTTTTTTTTTTGTGGAAATGAAAGACAGTTTTCGTACAATAAACAAATACTTTATTAAATTATATATTGACCGTTCTGGTCCAATACCTTTTGCCATCTTTCTTGTAGTAGCATAATTCCACGCTCATAAAATTTTTGGTCTTTGCTGGCAAAAAACTGATCGAGGAGGTTTTTTACCTCCTCATTTGAGGTGAAGGTTTTACCGTCTAAAAAATTTTGGAGTGACCGGAACAAATAATAATCCGATGGTGCCAGGTCTGGAGAATATGGTGGGTGTAGCATTGTATCCCATTTAAGCTGTAAAAGCTTTTGGCGAGTGATCAAACTTGTGTGAGGTCTCGCGTTGTCTTGGTGAAACACTACACCTTTCCTGTTGATTAGTTCTGACCTTTTCTGTTGAAGTGCATCATTCAGTTTGTCCAGGTGATGACAGTAGACTTCCGAATTAATCGTTGTGTTATCCGGTAAAAGCTCAAAAAGAAACGATTCCTTTAAAATCCCACCAAACAGACAGCATCACCTCTTTTTTGGTGAATATCGGCTTTGGAAATGGTTTGAGCCGGTTCATCTTTTTTGCTCCATGACCTCTTGCGTCTGACGTTGTTGTATACAACCCATTTTTCGTCCCCAGTGATGATGCGCTTCAAAAACGGATCATTTTCGTGACGTTTGAGAAGCGAATCGCAGACGTCAATGCGGCGACACAGATTTCTCTCTGTGAGAACATGGGGAACCCATACATCGAGCTTTGAGGATAATCCCAGGCCTTTCATGTGGTCATAAACTGTTGAATTTGATAAATGTAACCTCAATCCGATCTCACGTGTTGTTATTCGCCGGTTCATATCAACTAATGCCTTTATCGCGTCTTTATCAGCTTCAACCGGCCTTCCCAAACGTGGTGCATCGTCGACATCAAAATTGCCGGATCGAAATTTAGCGAACCAGTTCTGGCACTGGCGTACTTTCAACACACCTTCTCCATACACATCAGTCAATTTCTTTCTGGCTTGAACAGCATTTTTACCCTTTCTGTAGTAAAACAGTAAGATATGTCGAAAATGCTGCTTATCGCTCTCCATGTTTAAAAGGGCACCAACCAAAAACTACTGCGTAGAATTAATTGGAATTTTTCACACACAAGCCTTGCTATATGAGCTCTCAAAGCATATAAAAATTATACGGCTTAAATGTGAAGTTGGGTGCAAAAGAATATAATTAAATCCTCTGTCGGGAAAAAACGAAATGACTTTCCGAACAACCCGATAAAATATACGTTTCCTCTATCAAGAATACTGAAAGAATGTTTCTTTAATTTTAGTGAAACCTGAGTTTAAATACATAGCAAATATGCACGGTAATGAAGTACTAGGTAGAGAGCTTTTGTTAAGATTGGCTGTATACCTTTGCGAAGAATATAATGCTAAAGATCCCATAATAACTGCCCTGATTCAAAAAACTAGGATCCATTTAATGCCTTCAATGAATCCGGATGGATGGCAACTTGCAACAGACACAGTACGTAACATTTATCGTTAATACTGTAAATTTATATGTTATTTTTTACTAAATAATTTCTTAACAGGGAGGTTTGGACTACATAATTGGCAGAAATAATAATAATTCTATAGACTTGAACAGGAACTTCCCAGATTTGGATAGAATCGCATTTTCAAATGAAATCGAAAACAACAATCATCTCCTAGATCAAATAGTTCGCCTTAACGATCCTGTAAGTGATCAGATTTAATTTAGTAGCAGTTCTAAAAATAAATCTCTTGCTCTACATAAGGAAGTTAATTCTAATTCATTTTGTTTGATCGATAGCTTAAATTGGAAACGATTTTAATTATCTAGTTTCGCCGTTTGAACAGCATCAATTTTCTGTTGCAGCTGCAACCGGAAACGAAAGCTGTTATCCGGTGGATAATGTCTGTTCCTTTTGTATTATCAGCTAACCTACATGGAGGTGATTTGGTAGCAAATTATCCCTACGATCAGAGTCGTTCGGGTAATCCAAAAGAATATTCAAGAACTCCCGATGATGACACATTTAGGTACCTAACTACTTGCCTCGAAAGTAAAAAAATGTTATCAAAATTAATTTTTGTTCAATAAATTAGATAAAAATTAATTTAATTGCATTAATTGGCAACATATTATGAAGAAATGCCTTTAGAACAATTCAAAAAAAGATGCCATTTTTAGGTACCTGGCCTTGGGTTATTCTTTATACCATGCCGATATGGCGAATCCCGCAAGAAGGGGATGTGGGGATAGGGAGAGTAGTAAATTTGGAAGGCAGGGGGGTATTACGAACGGAGCCCAATGGTACAGTCTTCAAGGAGGTTTGTATCTGACATATTTATGATCAGAGGTCGCGTACACTTGACACTTGACTCATGGAGCCCCACATGTAGCCGCGCTTCCTAATTATGCATTTTTTGTAAAAATTGTAAAATTACGGGTCATTTAAGAAATTTATAGTTTTTATTTTTTAATCACACCCACAAGAAAAAATTATGCAGGGGGCTACAAATTCGCTACTGTTAACGATTATGCCCGAAGATAATTAACCTAAAATTTCTAGGGATGCAAGATTTTAATTACCTTTCAAGTAACGATTTTGAAATTACCTTGGAACTTGGCTGTGAAAAATATCCAGTAGCTGATGTACTGGAATTGGAATGGGAAAGAAATAAAAATGCCTTAATCAATTATATGTGGCAGGTAAGAACAATATAAATGTAATCATATTATGTGTACATCACTGCCTACACGTATTTTTTTAAATTATAAAATCATTTCAAGAACATTTTGCTTAACACGTAGAAGATTGATGTACAATTACAATATTGTGCAGTTTTCTGAATTATTTATTACTTTAAAAGAAGTAGATTATTTGACCTTTTACACGAAGAATTTTAAAACTTTTTTTGAATTTAAAAATATTATTACCAAAATAAATGTAATTAATAAATACAGATACATAGTTATTGATCAGTTTTGGTAACATATTTCGAAGTTTATAACTTCAGGTGTTTCAGATATATAAAGCTAAAGTTATAATTTTTATCAAAAGTCGTAACTGTACGCAAATAATACAATTTTATTCATTATTTCATTGGTTTTATTGTTCTTATTATTAATACATGTTTCCAAAAAACAGTAAATAGGCCGTTCAACTATTACGTAAGCAGACATTTTGCAATTATTAACCCCCCCTCCTTCCCCTGTGACAGCAAAAGTAAGTGAAGCTCTTACCCCCCCTTCCATGCTTATGTAAACATTGGTGCATGCATTTTTTAATGTGTTCTGGTTTCTTTATTGATTCATGAGCATCCTCCATGTCATCAAAAATAAGCAAAGCAAAGGCCCCCCGCCCTCCTGTAGTGCTTACGTAAAACTTGAATGGCCCCAAGACGTATTTTTTAATTCGCCCTTTTTGATAACGAATTCTAATAAAACTTATTTCCATTTCTAAAACTACGAAAATATCAAAAAAATAATTGATAAAACAACACCAAAAATTTTTTCTAGACCCATACAGGCATAAAAGGAATTGTATATAACAGTATTACTCACGAAGGAATTCCAAACGCCGTAATTCACGTAAAGAACATAACATCAGGTATATCAAGGGACATTCAGCATGACATAACATCAGGTATGTCTTTATTTAATAATTTTAAAAGTTGGGTACCTTTTGATTGTTCTTGTTATTGGCTTATAACATACTATGTAATTTTTTTTATGCAGTTTACGATGGTGACTATTACCGATTGTTAACTCCGGGTCAATATAAGGTAACTGCATTTAAAGAAGGGTATTTACCCCATACAAGATTAGTAACTGTAATAAACATTCCCTTCACATCCGCACAGAGGGTAGATTTTGCCCTCAATCCGATATCGGTAAGACGTGTAACTTTCTTTTTTATGAAATTTTATTTCAATTTTTCTCATGATAACGAATTTTTATAGGCGACCCCTTATTACATCCCCCGTGAAAATAGTTTAGATGAGAACAGTAATAATGAGCAACAAGATTGGGTAAATTGGGAACAGGACGATGGAGATCAAGTAGCATTTGATTAAAGACAAAGAAAGCAAAGCACTTAATGTTAATTAAATTCCAAATAATAAAAGACTTACAAACTTTTTCCATGTAGAGTAGTACATATAAATGTAATATATTTTCATCTAGCTCAAGTTTTTCGCAATTTAAATCTTTACTGTATAATAAACAGAATAGAATACGTATATACATGTGTTGTCTAAATCACAATAAACATTTATTAAAATTAAATAGCATTTCCTTCGACATTACATGTATTATTATTTATGAAGGTAATTAACTTATGTTATTGTGCTTTCAGGTATTTCTTTTACATGAGAATCCCTCACGCAGTTAAAACTTATTAATGCTTAAATTCATTTATCTGAAGTAAAATGTGGAACAATTTTTTTAATCAGTTAAATAAAGATTACTTATTTTTTATATGGATTATAAGCAGCGTTAAATGTTTCAAATCTAAATCGGCTAACTGTAATAAGATACAAGTGATGTTGCTCATTTTAAAGTTTTACTTCTAAATCTTATATAAATTGCACTTATCATTGTTTATTTCCGCATTCCGTTAAGTGCAAATGTACTGAACTTGACCTAGTTATTAAATTAAAAACAGAATGGCCGCCGACGTAATAGCCAATCAGATGCATCGAAATACATTATAACAATTAAACGTCCATACTTAAGTTAGTCACCCGCGGTGCTGTTGATGGGTGTACTTCGGTGCATCAAAATTCACACCAAAAATACGCAATTTTGTTTTATTTATCGCAGACATGAAAGAAACATTTATTTTAGGATTGAATACTAAACTTTGTTAATGTTTTATTTATAACACGTTGAAAAATTGTTAGTGTTTTGATGAACATATGCTTCTATTCTATTCTACTTAAGTGCTTTAGTGCCTAAGTAAGTGACAAGTACAATGAAACACCTTATATATCAAACCCTTAGTGCGTGTTAAATGTAAGTAACATTAATTTTCACTTTCCAGTGCATTATTCATTAGAAAATACAAAAACGTGATTGAAAACTATTTATTTTAAAAATTGACTCACAGTTACGTTACAAAAAGGAGAAGACAATTGAAATTGAAAATAACGAGCATTTTTCAAAATATGTGGGGTTTGTTTGTATTTGTTTTTAGTAACATGGAAACCAAAAATTATATTTTTCCGCTTTGACTTTTATTTGTGTTGCCAATTATGACTTTTGTCAATGGTTATGGTATATAGTATTATTTATGCTGTCAAGGTTAATGCACCCTAACCTAGAAAAAAGTGATAAACTAGTGGATACAAAAAAGAAGAAAATAAATAAAATGATTGATAAAAAGGCCTCTGTGAAAGATTTAAAACAAAGTGAAGACAATAACATGGCTACTAAAAATAGGGCAGACGATATTTTGGATCTAATTAACGACTTTCGACATAAGTAAGTTTTGTTGTATAACGTTGGTTATGTTTTACCTTATTTTTTTGTCTTTTTCAGTAAATTTAAAAGTTCTCACGAGGTAGCTATTAAAACAGAAATATTAATGGAAAAATTAATATCACAGGGACAGTGGACTACTGCTCAGTAAGTTACTTCCATCATTTTTGTTTACAAATCATAAAAATGTTATCCTTATAGAGAGTTAATGGACCTTATTAGAAATCGAATTCGGATATTTTCAAATGCTCTACCAGAAGAAACAACTCCTGTCAATATTATGAGACATATTTTAAAGGTTATTCGAGAAGAATATTTAGATTTTAAGGTAGGATTCTAATGCAAAACATGTTTCTTTTTTGTAGGCAATTCTTATGAATTTTAGAGTAAAGTTGAGGAGCAACAGTCCCTGCAATATTTAGTAATGGCAAATCCTGAAGATCATGCAGGAGATTATACAAAACCACAGGAGAGATTGAGATCTGCTCTATTAAATAATTTGACGGAATATAAAACTGAACTTGAAACAAGGTAAGTACAAGTGATTTTATCAGTTTTTTTATTAATGATAGTAGTAAGTGTATTAATTATTTTAGTGTAGATAATATAGCATCACAAGCTTTAGAACATATCCACTCAAACGAAATCATTTTAACATTTGGAAAATCAAACACTGTAGAACAGTTTTTGAAGTCAGCTGCCAAAGATCGACAATTTCAAGTTATTGTTGTAGAAGCAGCGCCTAATTATAAAGTAAGTATAAAGAAATAATCCGTTTTGATTAAGTACTAATTTTCTATTGACATCTAAGGGGCATCTTATGGCATCAAATTTAGCAAAATGTAACATACAAACGACAATTATTCCTGACTCTGCCGTTTTTGCAATGATGTCTCGTGTAAATAAAGTGATAATTGGAACACATGCTGTGATGGCAAATGGTGGATTACAAGCTGCCTGTGGAGCTCATACAATAGCATTAGCTGCAAAACATTACTCAGTCCCTGTGAGTTTGTGTGTCTTTTTTTAACTGAATTAATGATATATTCATTATGTTCCAATCAATACTTAATCTTTGATATAAATTTATGTATTTAACTTCACTTGAACGTTTATACATTCTAAACTTCAACGAAGTGCCTGTAGCATTTATACACAGAAGTGAATGTTTAAATATAAAGGTAGTTACTTTACTAACTTAAATATTAAAGCTACAAATCTCAACTCAAAGTAAAATATGGTTTATTAGTAAATAAAGACTCTTATTTTTATGATTATTGTATGGTTAAGATATTTTGAAAGTGCCTGCAAAATCACAATTTTATTATTTTTGCATTGTAAATAAAAGGATTAGATCGAACAGTATGAACACTAAAAACGAATACTAATATTGATAATAAATAGAGTATTGTTTGTTTCAGGTAATGGTTCTTGTACACTTGTACAAACTGAGTCCTCTTTATTTGTGCTCCTACGAACAAAATGCTTTTAGTGTATGCCAATCTCCTGCTAGTGTTCTTCCTCAACGCAATGGTCCAATAGTTAGTCAAGTGCACGTTTACAACCCTGTTTTCGATTACGTTCCACCAGAATTAGTCACAATATTTGTTACACATCAGTAAGTATTTTATTTCCAAAAATTTAGTACAGTAATAATTATTTATATTTTTGGACAGGGTGTTTTTAAATTTTAAAATTACTGTAAAATTATGATTTTGTTTTATTAGATAATGTGTATCAAAATCTGTTTACATTCTTAAGAAATTACTTCATTTTGTTTTATTTTATTGTGTTCAAGTGTGTATATTTTTAACAAATTTGATTATGTTGCAGGGGTGGAAACGCATCTTCGTATATATATCGGCTTCTATCAGAACTGTACCATCCTGATGACCAAGATCTGTAGCAAATAATGAGCATTTTCTATTTTCAAAAGGTAATTATTAATTTATTTGTTTAGTACTAAGTGCCTATGTATCGTTGCAAAATGCCTAAAAGTTAGTAAACCCGTAAGGTAAGACCTAATTAAAGTTTTCTACACCAAATTTTTAATCATTTGAGGACGCAGTTAAAGCTGTCTGATTTTCTAACAAGAGAATTATAGACAAAAAATTAAATTGAATAGTCAGACAAATATAAGAAAAATAATTTACCAAAATATCTTAAACAATTAATTGATTAAAATTATAAATTTATAATTCAATATCTATATCAAGTCTTTTTCAACTTTAGAGAGAGTACTTAGGGTTGCCTATCTTGACATTCAGATTCGAGAATAAATTTAATATTCATCCATTGTCAGAGGTGACCTTTCTTTCGTTCGACAGGTCCGTATTAAAAACTTTTGTGATACTGACAATAAATATTAATGTATAAGTATGTATGCTTTTATGATGTATAGGTGAATATTTTGAATGAATTTCACAATGTGTTTAATGTCTGCACATGTCTGTTTTAACTTAATACCAAACATAAACAATAACATTACCCCAAAAAGCAGCTGATTCCGACCTACTGAAGGTGAATTTTTCTACGATATATCGTAATTAATTTTATAATTTTTTATTTTGTTTCAAAAGTCAAAAATGTTATAACATTTTATGCTCCAAATGTCCGTAGGAATCTGTGGTATAAATATGAATTATTATAACTGGGACACCCTATATATTCTATCTAATTTGCCTAGTTTTCACATTTTCCAGAATTACATTTTGGTGTATTTATTGCGTAGGTCTGAGACAAATAGCTTAATGGCAGGTTTATTGTAAAGGTTCTGTTTGAACCTACAACTGTTGTTTTTATAGTAAAAATTACAGGTGTTATAACTTTGCGTTTTCAAAATTAATTTAGGAGATTTTGATAATTTTGTTTGGAGAGGACGGAGACAAAATGTCAGAATTTTTGTAAGGGTGCTCTATACCCTTCTGAAACCAAAACTATGTAATCTCTGACAATAAAAGTTACACGTGTTATAACTTACGTAATGAACGGTAAACGTTGCAGTTTTTGATTATAAAAATTGCAGGAGTAGTAACTTACGTACTTTTCAAAGTTCGGTTGTAGGAAATTAATCATTTAATTGAACTATAAACACGTATGCATAATTTTGAATTTAATGATTTCTTTGCGTCTTAAAATATTTTGGACAATATAGTTAAATAAAGTTTGGCTGATGATGAGTGGGCTAATGAAATTCCATAAAATAATATATTTGTAATTTCAGCAAATGTAGATAGAATGTAAATATACCAAAAAGATTTTTAAAGGTAAACGATACGAAACTTGATTGATATATATATTTTAAAATATACAATCTGTTGACTGGGTTTTAACGTTGTAGTTTTTTTTTAGTTTACGTTAATAAATCTACATTTATTTTTACATAAATATACAATAAAATTAAAGTGCAATTTTTGCGTTATATTTTCCAATCATTTCGGAAAAGTAAAAATGAATGCAATAATGTTGGTTCTGTTTGAATAAAATGGTCAACATACTTTTATGAATTCGTGTCTGCTGTGAGGATTGTTTGTCGTTTGTTCTGTTTGAGGAAGCGGGGTAAGGGGACAGTTATGATACGATGTGGTGTATATTTACTTCTTTACGTCGTATACTCGTATGAATGTGCTCGTGTTGTTATCTCGTAGGATTTTTTGCTTGGCTTGTTGACTTTATCGTTTCAAGGATTCTCTATGAAAATGATATTGCAAATGCCAAACAAATATTAATTGTACTTAAAAATAATAAAACGAAAATATAGGGATAGGTATTTGGCCATTGAATATTTTCATTTAAAAATTAAAGTACAATTAATAAATTGATTACTTATTATTTATTTAATCTATATATAGAAGACGCGATCAACATCATTAAAAACAATACAACTGTAGCGATAGATGTGCAAGAGCAAAAGATTAGTATGCTTAGATTTGCAGATGATATAGCAGTATTAGCATCTAGCAAGGAGGACCTAGAGATAGCTTTAAATAAAATGGAAGCGGTACTGACAGATCAG
>NW_020439076.1:1660297-1662295 GCF_000699045.2 Agrilus planipennis
TGGTATGCAAGGGAAGAAAAAGTAGGGAAAGAGCGAATATAAAGATAGGAGACGAAAAATTAGAAGAAGTGGCTGATTTTAGATATCTAGGAAGTCAGATAAGTTAGGACGGAAGGAGTAGTAAGCCACTTCTATGCTCGCGAACCGTTAATTTAGAAATTCGAAAAAGATTGTTAAAGGTGTATGTTTGGAGCGCGGCGTTGTACGGGTGTGAAACATGGACAGTGGGCGCGGCAGAAAAGGTTAGAAGCCTTCGAAATGTGGTGTTATAGGCGAATGATGAGGATAACGTGGGTAGAAAACGTTAGAAATGAAGAGGTATTAGAAATAGAAGATAGATAGAGATAGGTTGGTAGGATACCTTCTCAGGCATAAAGGACTAGTTAGAGACATATTAGAGGCAGAAACAGGAGTTAGGAGGGGTAGAGGTAGACCTAGGTTAGATTACTGTTAATTACTAAATAGTTGGGATAGCGGTTCATATCTATGAAAATACAAGTTTATGTCATAATCCGAAAGGTGGTGATTTCTTTTTAATTTTTCTGACACCACTGTATTCTATGTAAAAAAAGTTCCTGAAAAGCATAAAAGTTTAAACTAATGTTACAAACAACCAAGATATGGGCATGTAGCCAAAACTCGAATTTTTCAACTTTTGTTTATAACTCTAAAACAAAAGACAATAGCAATTTTTTGATAAACCAATAAATTTGTCTCAATATAGTTGTCGTATTTTGGCGTTGGGGTTTGAGCTATTTTTTTTTTGTTCTTAAATATAGTTGTTCTATACAAACGTCGAAATTTGCCAACCCTGTTAGGGTTGCCTATCTTGACATTCAGATTCGAGAATAAATTTAATATTCATCCATTGTCAGAGGTGACCTTTCTTTCGTTCGACAGGTCCGTATTAAAAACTTTTGTGATACTGACAATAAATATTAATGTATAAGTATGTATGCTTTTATGATGTATAGGTGAATATTTTGAATGAATTTCACAATGTGTTTAATGTCTGCACATGTCTGTTTTAACTTAATACCAAACATAAACAATAACATTACCCCAAAAAGCAGCTGATTCCGACCTACTGAAGGTGAATTTTTCTACGATATATCGTAATTAATTTTATAATTTTTTATTTTGTTTCAAAAGTCAAAAATGTTATAACATTTTATGCTCCAAATGTCCGTAGGAATCTGTGGTATAAATATGAATTATTATAACTGGGACACCCTATATATTCTATCTAATTTGCCTAGTTTTCACATTTTCCAGAATTACATTTTGGTGTATTTATTGCGTAGGTCTGAGACAAATAGCTTAATGGCAGGTTTATTGTAAAGGTTCTGTTTGAACCTACAACTGTTGTTTTTATAGTAAAAATTACAGGTGTTATAACTTTGCGTTTTCAAAATTAATTTAGGAGATTTTGATAATTTTGTTTGGAGAGGACGGAGACAAAATGTCAGAATTTTTGTAAGGGTGCTCTATACCCTTCTGAAACCAAAACTATGTAATCTCTGACAATAAAAGTTACACGTGTTATAACTTACGTAATGAACGGTAAACGTTGCAGTTTTTGATTATAAAAATTGCAGGAGTAGTAACTTACGTACTTTTCAAAGTTCGGTTGTAGGAAATTAATCATTTAATTGAACTATAAACACGTATGCATAATTTTGAATTTAATGATTTCTTTGCGTCTTAAAATATTTTGGACAATATAGTTAAATAAAGTTTGGCTGATGATGAGTGGGCTAATGAAATTCCATAAAATAATATATTTGTAATTTCAGCAAATGTAGATAGAATGTAAATATACCAAAAAGATTTTTAAAGGTAAACGATACGAAACTTGATTGATATATATATTTTAAAATATACAATCTGTTGACTGGGTTTTAACGTTGTAGTTTTTTTTTAGTTTACGTTAATAAATCTACATTTATTTTTACATAAATATACAATAAAATTAAAGTGCAATTTTTGCGTTATATT
>NW_020439076.1:1664256-1664962 GCF_000699045.2 Agrilus planipennis
TCCTCACGTAGGACTCTTTCTACATCCCTCATGAGATTATGACAGTCTAAGACCCTTTAGGAAAGGAGAAACTAAGCTTTCAATATTGCTTAGTTAAAATAAAAGTAAAAGTAAGAAGATTTTAAAAATAAAGGGTGCAAAATGTTCAACGGTTATTCCTGTCCATATTATCCTTACGTGGGGCTCCTTCGACGTCCCTCATGCGATTATGACAGTCTTAGACCCTATAGTAAGGGAGAAACTAAGCTTTCAATATAGCTTAATTAAAATAAAAGTAAAAACAAGAAGATTTTAAATGTGAAGGGTGCAAAATGCTCACCGGTGTTTCTGACCACATTGTCCTTGCGTGGGGATCTTTCTACGCCCGTCATGTGATTATGACAGTCTTAGACCCTATAATAAGAGAAACACTAAATTTTAAATATTGCTTAATTAAAATAAAAGTAAAAACAAGAAGATTTTAAATGTGAAGGGTGCAAAATGCTCATCGGTGTTTCTGACCATATTGTCCTTGCGAGGGGCTCTTTCTATGCCCCTCATGTGATTATGACAGTCTTAGACCCTATAATAAGGGAGAAACTAAGTTTTCAATATTGCTTAATTAAAATAAAAGTAAAAACAAGAAGATTTTAAAAATAACGGGTGCAAAATGCTCACCGATTATTTCTGCCCATATTGTCCTCACGTAGGACTCTTTCTACATCCC